>NC_053162.1:300000-515000 GCF_016835505.1 Polypterus senegalus | reverse complement strand
ACTCCACAACGGCACTGGGAAAATGTTTTGTGGAGTGACGAAACCAAAATGGAACTATTTGGGAGAAGCAAGCGGAACTTCACTTGGCATAAAAAGGGCACCGCATATCAACATCAAAACATCATCCCTACAGTGAAGTATGGTGGAGGGAACATCTGGATTTGGGCCTGCTTTGATGCATCAGGGCCTGGACAGCTTGGCATCGTTGAGGGGAAAAATTAATTCCCAAGTTTATCAACAAATTCTCCAGGATAATGTGAGGGTGTCTGTCCGTCAACTTAAGCTCAGAAGAGGCTGGGTGATGCAACAGGACGATGAGCCCAAAGATCGCAGCAAATCCACAGCACGATGGCTTCAGAAGAACAAACTTGGCCTTGTGGAGCGGCCCAGTCAGAGCCCTGATCTCAATCCTACTGAATGACTTGAAGAGTGAGAGCCACACACAGAAGACAAGCAAAGAATATGGGAGAAGAGTTAAGAGTTAAGGTAGTTCTGCAGGGAAGAATGGGTGAAAATCCCCCCCGCACGATGTGCAGGTCTGATCTGCAGTTACAGGAAACGCCCGGTTGAGGTCAGTGCTGCCAAAGGAGGGTCAGCCAGTTATTAAATCCCAAGGTTCACTTACGTTTTTAACTATCGCTGTGAACGATGAATGCGTTTGTAAAATAAAGACATGAAAGAGCAGAGTGCTGTGTGTGTCATTGGCTTAAGCTCACTGTGTAGATCAGGACCAGGGACTCAGATGAAGATCACATCACGTTTTATGACCAACTCATGCAGTAAACCAAATCATTCCAAAGGGTTCACAGACTTTTTACTTTGACTGCAGTACTCCCTCTTTCAGTTTTAGTTCCGATTTACGTTTTCCTTCATTAAGTTTGTGTCAGTATGTCTGTTGTCTCGAATGAACAGCAACGGGCACGGTTTAGGGTGCCACCTGCTGGAATACAAAAGTAATGCATTTGATTACTACATGCATTACACAGCACAGCACATTCCAAAAGTTAATGACGAGTACCGAGTTGGACAGACAGACAGACAGGTAGGTTACCAGCAAACTGCAGATCCTGATGCTTTGGGAAAAAAGACTTGCGTAGATACCTGCAAAAAAAAAAGTCTAACTAAGTACAAATAAAGAATGTGGAAGACAAAGAACGCTAATAAGGCTAGAAGAGGTTAGGCATTATCATTTTTATAATTAATATTTAACCACATGATGAGAGATGACCACTGGCCTCCTGTCACAGCACTGTCAGTTAGTCATTTCTGATACACCCAGCCACCCAGGATTGGTACTTATTATAAGGTACTATTATTGGCAGGCATCGTGGTGTAGTGGTTAAGACTTTGGACCTCAGGCTGAGGGTTCAAGTTCCCCTGCTGACACTGTGTGACCCTCAGCAAGTCACTTCACCTGTCTGAGCTCCAAATTGAAAACCAAAAGGTACAACTTGAACGCCAACTCTTGTAAGTCTCCGTGGATAAACAAGTAACACGAGGCCACTGGAGCCGCTTACTCGTCAATGCGCTACACTCCTGCTTTTCCTAGGGAACTGGCAGCTGTTGGTCACTGCGAGACTCAATCTCACAGGACTAAAATGGGTAACAACTAGGAATAATGGGAAATTTGTGCATACAGTACATTTATCATCGTTAGAGGTTTACAGCTACCACTTGTTTGCATTGCCCACTCAAGTGTAGGACTTCTTTTTGTCCCCCTGTGAAGTCTGCACATGTGTATGTAAAGCAGTACTTGGACATTGGTAAGTGCCGGCACCGTGTGACTCACATGGATATGTTAACGTGACGAGTAGCTTTAAACATCACAACACATATTAGAAATTCAAGCACCCCTATTTAAGGCAGACACTGGGGTATCAAAGAGTGGGGAACTAGGCTGGGCTGAGGTTACTGGAAGCCCCTGTTATCAGCACCACAACTGGCAGCTGGAGGTCAGCAGAGTGGAGCAAAAACCCAAAGCGAGAGCTGGTAGTTAACAGCAAGAAACAGGGCTTGCTAATCACTGACCTCCGTTTCCTCCCTTGAGCTTTGCTCAGCTTTCTCTTTCCATTTCACTACAGGGTCGCTCACGTCTCTCTCTTTTCCTGTCCAGGCCCCGTTTTCATTCATCTGCTCGCCAAATTGGTTGGCAGTGCCATTTGCGAGGTCTGCCAATCGCTTCTGCCCTGTCCTTCACACCTTCTATAGTTACCACAATATTAATAAATGTCAACAAATACGTGTCAGCTACTTTTAATTTTCTTTCTATGACATATCCACATTTCAATCAAAGCCCTTAAAGCGTTTTTGAAAATTTGGGGTCTTTAATTCTTCTTCTGTTTTTGTTTTAAATACTGCTTATTTAAATATCAAAATGTCCTTTCTTAGTGGATAGATAACCTACTGTCCTCGGTGTACCATCCTGTCAGAATTCAGCTTCTGTATAAGATGGGACACTTGACGAGGGATGGAGCTGCTCAAGTGTCTACACATTCATATGGTGCAGGCGTAGCTGTTTTACTTCTTATCGTCCATGGCCTTCTTTTCCATCTGTTGTGGTCGTGCCTCGGGTGGGCGGTATGACCAAAATTCTAGATCACGGTATTTTTCTAAATTATCCCGGTTTCACGGTATTTGGACGTATTTTTTTCCCCATGCATGAGTGGATATTAACCACATTTTCCACTGCTAAGAATGACCTGTTCCACTGTCATGAGAATCACACATTGTACAAAAACAACATTTTAATGTGCACACAGGCATTAATCCAGGCTTGCATGGCCCCATAAAGTGATCGTTTTCAAGGGGGTGGCACTAATGAAGGGAAGGAATCACATTGCATGACAGATGCAGTCAAAATAGAGAACCTTTTTATTCAACAAATTTTGCAAAAAACTTCAAACTATAATTTTGACAACATATTTTCAACCATCCAAAGAGGCATTTAGACTTCGTAAAATATCCAGAGGTGCTTGTGAACAGTTGTATTGCACTGAGCGCGTCTTAGAAAAGGAATAAATAATCAATACAGTAATCCCTCACTATATCGGGCTTCGACTTTCGTGGCTTCACTCTATCGCGGATTTTAAATGTACGCATATCTAAATATATATCATGGATTTTTTCGCTGGTTCACGGATTTCTGCGGACAATGTGTCTTTTCATTTATGGTACAGGCTTCCTCAGTTTGTTTGCCCTGTTGATTTCATACAAGGGACGTTATTGGCGGATGGCTGAGAAGCTACCCAATCAGAGCACGTATTACATATTAACTAAAACTCCTCAATGCTATAAGATATGCTTCCCGCGCGGTGCTCGATTGTTTGCTGGTCTCTGCCTCTCTCTCGCCCTCTCTGACATTCTCTGCGCCTGACGGAGGAGATGTGAGCAGAGGTGCTGTTTGCTTAGAGGATACGGACGCTCCTCTGAAAAATGCCGCTTTATTGCGGTGCTTCGGCAAACTTAAAAGCACACGTATGGATTTTTTGATTGTTTGCTTTTCTCTCTCTCTGACATTCTCTGCTCCTGACGCAGACACTCCTTTGAAGAGAAGATATGTTTGCATTGTTTTAATTGTGAGAAAGAACTGCCATCTCTGTCTTGTCATGGAGGACAGTTTAAACTTTTGACTAAAGGGTGTTATTTCATGTCTAGAGGGCTCTAATAATGTTAACAGTGTGGGAGAGTTTATAAGGGTTTAAAATATATAAAAATAACTACACAGACATATGGCTTCTACTTCGCAGGTTTTCATCTATTGCGGGGGTTCTGGAGCATAACCCAGCGATCGAGAGGATTACTGTACTGTATTTTTTGTAAACCAACTACACTTTGTTAATGTTAACAATCTCTGTCCACTTACACGTTAAAGTGACTTTTTAAACCACTTTATCATCATTAAACTGCATAATATTTAAACTAATAGATAACAAAAAATTAAATAATAGTATTATTACTAATAGTTGCACTGTTACTTCAAGCCCAGGTACAGTACACAGTATTCACTAAATTAAAATACAATAAAACAAGTGCAACATGGTGATGACCTCTTTACCAACTGAACCGTCATTGAGGCAAACTGCATGAATATGGACTTTGCTTCAAGCTACACGATAAACTTCAACAATAAAACTGCAACTCGCATTTCTAATGCTACCTGTGGTATAGCACTACAGAATCGTATTAGGGCCACGGTGAAGAAAAAAACAAACAAACTACATGTCGACATGTTGACTTCATCCTAAAATGAATGTTTAATTCACTAGATTTTCTCCCACCCCGTCAGAAGTTAAAGTCGCACATTAAATGCTTTGTGTTGTGTTCCCTGGCCCAGTTGTTAATCACTACGCACTTCTTAAACTGACTTCCTCCACACAGAATCCATTCACTTCATGATATTCCTGCTCTCTGAACATTTAGAATGCTAAGATCAATACTTGATATCATTTTCATGATGAAATGCATTAAAGCAGGTATTAAACATGCACGGCGGTGCTGCTCCCTCACAGTAAGGGGTCCCCAGGTGTACATTCAGTGTTGAGAACTTTATGGCAGGTGTGACGAGACTCCAAAAAACTGGATGTACAGTCATGGCCAAAATTATCGGCACCCCTGAAATTTTCCCAGAAAATGCACCACTTCTCCCAGAAGATTGTTGCAATTCCAAATGTTTTGGTATCCATGTGTTTATTTCCTTTATGTGCATTGGAACACCATAAAAAAAAAAAAAGAAGAAAGCCAAATCTGACATTTCACACAAAACTCAAAAACCCGGCTGGACAAAATTATTGGCACCCTCAACTTAATATTTGGTTGCACGCCCTTTGGAAAAAAATAACTGAAATCAAGCGCTTCCTATAACCATCACCAAGCTTGTTACGCCTCTCAACTGGAATTTCCGACCGCTCTTCTGTTGCAAACTGCTCGAGGTCTCTCAGATTTGAAGGGCACCTTCTCCCGACAGCAATTTAGAGATGTCTCCATGAGTGTTCCAACGGATTTCGATCCGGACTCGTTGCTGGCCACTTCAGAATTCTCCAGTGCTTTTCGAGATATGTTTGGGGTCATTGTCCTGCTGGAACACCCATGACCTCTGACGCAGACCCAGCTTTCTGTCACGGGGCCCTACATTGCGCCCCAATATCTTTTGGTAGTCTTCAGATTTCATGATGCCTCCCACACAGTCAAGACTTCCAGTGCCAGAGGCAGTAAAACATCCCCGAAACATCTTCGACCCTCCACCATGTTTGACTGGAGGTACGGTTGTTCTTTTCGTTGTAGGCCTCATTCCGTTTTCTGTAAACAGTAGAATGATGAGCTTTACCAAAACGCTCTCTCTACCTTGGTCTCATCTGTCTACAAGACGTTCGTTCTCCCAGAAGGATTTTGTCTTCCTCAAGTACACTTTGACAAACTCCAGTGTGGCTTTTTGATGTTTCTGTGTCAGCAGTGGGGTCCTCCTGGCTCTCCTGCCCTAGCGTTTCATTTCGTTCAGATGTCGACGCTGTTGCACCCCGAGTCTGCAGAACAACTTGGATACATTTGGAAGTTGACTGGGCTGTTAATCCACCATTCGGACTCTCCTTCGCTGCAGCCTTTCACTAATTTTTCTCTTCCATCCTCGTCCAGGGAGATTAGCTACAGTGCCATGTGTTGAACTTCTCGATTATGTTGCGCACAGTGGACAGAGGAACATGAAGATCTCTGGAGATGGACTTGGAGCCTTGAGAGTGTTGATTTTTTTCCACAATGTTTGTTCTCAAGTCCTCAGACAATTCTCAGCTCTTCTTTCTGTTCTCCATGCTTACTTAGTGTGGCCCACTCAGACACACAACACAAAGGTTGAGTCCGCTTGTCCCCATTTTAACTGGCTTCAGGTGCGACTGCTGTATTGCCAGCACAGGTGAGTTCAAACGAGCTTCATATGCTTGAAATAAAACGATTTACCCACAATTTTGAAAGGTGCCAATCATTTTGGAGTTCTGTGTGACTTGATGTCAGATTTGGCTTTTTTTCTCTGTTTTTTTGTGTTGTTCCAATGCACATAAAGGAAATAAACACGTGGATACCAAAACATTTGGAATTGCAACAATCTTCTGGGAGAAGTGGTGCATTTTCTGGGAAAATTCCAGGGGTGCCGATAATTTCGGCCATGACTGTATGAATGGGCATCGCACAGGTTTAAGTTGAATATTGTGTAAATGTTGGGTTCGTGATCTGGTGGTCAGAGACACAAACAAATCAATGGATGTTCTTCTGAGCGGGCTTTTGTTCTTGCAATCGTGCTGTCTGTCGGTACCAAACCCCCGTTCCTATCCTTCCTTCTTCTTTCTCCACATAACCAACCACCACACGACAAACGTGTTTGTGAAATTAAAACTAGTTATAAACTTAGACTACTTAGTGTTCAGAACTTTCAAAATATGCTTGTTATACATGTTTAATTAATCCATCCATTCGGGAATGCGCCCATCCCAGCAAGCATTGTGTGCGAGGCAGGAACAAGTCCTGAACGAGGCCGCTGAACATCGCAGGGTGAATACGAGCAACACGTACACTAGCAGGGTTAATACAGGAGAACAAAACCCGCCATCCTACAGGACTTTGAAAGGAAACTGAAGCACGCCGAGTAAACCCACCAGAAAAACATGCAAATTCAAGGCAGGGAACACCCAGGACCCCCTTGGGGTGAGGCAGCAGTGCAACCTCCATGCCACCGTGCCCCCACATGATTAATACCTGCTTTAATACATTTCATCATGAAAGTTATATCAAGTATTGATCTTAGCATTCTAAATGTTCAGGCAGCAGGAATATCATGAAGTGAATGGATTCTGTGCGGCGATCGCTGCCTGCGCCTCCTCTTAGAGCGGAGGAAGTCACTTTAAGAAGCGCATAGCAATTAAACACTTAACAGAGCATTTAACGTGCTACATAACTTATGACAGGGTTTGAGAAAATCTAGCAAATATTCATTTTAAGATGAAGTTTAGTTTACAATGTTCTACGTGAATGACAAATTACGAGAATAAAGTCAACATGTCGTCACACCATTACACAGACACAGACACATTACACTGTACTGAAAACACATAAAACAAGAACAACTTGACTTGCAGTAACATCCAGAAGTATAGAAACAGAATTCACACATTTGAACATAATGGTCCACATCCGACCTTTTAAAAGGCAACAGACGGGACTCCTTTATTTCGTCAAAAGTTCTGATGTGTCATCAAGTTCAACTTTATCGTCAGCTTCAGTCTTGGAATGTTCTCTGTCCATTTTCACCGCGCAATACCTACACCACCAGCAGCACTTATTTAGCGGTGTAGCAGTGAAAAAGGTCCCCACTTGAAGAGTTTCCTGCTGCGCCACTCATGTAATGGCCGACCATTCACCCAGCTGGCATCTACACCTTCAAGACCTGTGGCCTGGATAAATTACTGAGGTGAATCTTATAAATCAAGCCGCACATCTAACAAATACAGTTGGCCCCACAATCGACCGATTAAACATAGGCACACAAAAGCAGATATGTAAAAGTAAGTGATTAATCATATTAAATGAAATAACAAAAAAGACAAATTTCACACGTAGAAAATATATATGTATAAACCACCACCAAAGCAGCAACGTGACAACACCATACACACAATAACAAAACCCTCCTTTGTCCCAGTAACAAGCACAAAACACAAAGATAAATGAATACGGAAATGCCAATGATCGTGAATTCGAGTCCAAGTATAAAACTACCCTGAATACAGATGACTGTTCAACAGATAGGCGACGTGTTTGAATTTCCTGGAAACAAAAATGGAATCCTCGGCGTGTGGTGGACAATGTAGTTCAACCCCGGGGTCTCTGCCGATGAGTGAATTGATGCAAGTCCGGCAGAATGAAAAACAAACGGGATCCCAAAGCGCGATGTGGAAAATTAGCAGGTGCTGGTGGTTGGTTGCAAGTGAATTGTGATCTCCGTCTTTCTCCTTCCTCTCTGTTCCCTCCTGATTGGTTATATAGTCATGAGCTGGTTGTACTTGATTAATTGTAAACAGGCGTTCTCCGTCCATCATCCATCCCCTCTGTATACAACATTCACTGACGCACACATGATAAACGATGGAAACAAAACGCACTCAGCACAAACATGGACAACACTATTACTATGGAGCCCCGTGTCTATTAATGCAAACAGCTCCACCCACTTCAAAAAACAATCAATCACCACCATCAGGACGGTTTTCCTCGAGCTGGTAACAGGAAATGGCCCCATCAGGTCGACTCCCAAAGTTTTCCGCGGTCCTTCAGCAATCGCCGATTGTAAAAATCCTGCCGGTTTACCAGGTGGGTTTTTGAGCTGCTGGCAGGTTAAGCACTTCACGTGGTGGCCAACGTCTTTCTGGACAGGCGGCCACCACGCAACCCGCAGGATCTTCAATAAAGTTTTTGTCCTTCCAAGGTGACCACCTAAAGGAATGTCGTCATAATAACTCTGGAAGTCGGGGATGAGCTCTTCTGGGACCACTATTTGGTGCTGTAGACCCCCAAGGGAGGATGGAGTGGTCCTGTACAGAACCCCCAGGAGGTCCATGAAGTGTACCTGGTCAGTGCACTGTTGCTCCACTCCTTCCCTGATGTTCTGGCAGAATGGACTGGTGGCTTGTGTCTGAACCAGGTCTAGAAGGCTTCTTGGCAGAGGGAGGACCATCTTCTTTGCCCCTGCCAAACACACCATCCCCGGTGGCTCTGACACCCTGGACAGAGCATCAGGCACAATATTGCCACGGCCTTTCCGATAGGTCACCTTTAAAGTTCTGGAGACGGAGTACCCACCTGGTTAGACGGGAGGAGGTCTTCGGGTGACTAAATACCCAGGTCAGAGCGCGATGGTCGGTGTGCACTTCAAACTCAACCCCCTCCAGATAGTGTCTCTATTTTTCCACAGCCCACACGACGGCCAAACATTCTTTTTCAGCCATCGAATAATTCAGCTCAGTGCCGTGCAGTGCTCGAGAGGCGTACGCGATGACATGTTCAGCCTGGTGGATTTTCTGAGTAAGCACGGCGCCAAGCCCCAGGTTGCTGGCATCAGTTTGTACCTGGAAGGTGAGCTGTGGATCTGGCTGGGCCAGAACTGGCAGCTTTTGAAGATGGCTCTTCAGTTGCTCGACCGCGTCCTGGCCCTCCGTTGTCCACTCCCACGGGACATCTTTTTTCCTTAAAGAGTTCAAGGGAGCCACTATATCGGCCATCCTGGGGATGAACTTGTGATACCACCCCCACTAACCCAAAGAAACGTTGTAAAGATTTCAAATCCGTGGGCGTGGGGCAGTCCTGGATGGCTAAGGTCTTCTCGAGGTCTACAGTGACCCCCTCCGATGAAAGAATGTGCCCGAGGAAGTGGATGTGGGATTGAATGAAGGTACACTTCTTAGTGTTCAGCGTGAGGTGCGCTTGATGAAACGTTGGAAGATGGTGTCCAAGTCCTGGAGATGTTCTTTAATAGAAGGGCAGTAAACAATGACATTGTAGATATAAACACAGCAGATCTTTCCTGTCAAACCCCTCAGGACTTGTTCCATGAGCCGCTGGAAGGTGGCCCCAGCATTTTTAAGGCCAAAAGGCATGCCTTTGAATTGGAACAAGCCTTCGGGGGTGATGACTGCCACCTTCTTCTTACTCCCCTCGTCCATCAGCACCTTCAAGTAGCCACTGCGGAGGTCCAGTGTGCTGAAAACTGCAGCTCCATGCAGTGACTTCAGAATCTCATGAACCAGGGGCATGGGATATGCGTCCAGGCTCGTCTTTCCGTTAACCCCCCTGTAGTCCACACAGAAACGATAGGAGTCTTCAGTTTTCTTCACAAGGACTACAGGGGATGCCCAGGAGGAGGAAGATGGTTCGATTATTCCTTCGGTGAGCATTCGATCCAGATGTTCTTTAATCATGCCCTGCTTTAGTGGAGAAACGTGGTAGGCTCAGTGCCTTACTGGAATTTCGTCCGAGGTGTGGATCACATGGGTAACTCCACTGGCGACTAATTTTTCAGCCCACACCTTGGCCCACTTCTTCAGCACCGGCCTCACCTCTTCGGGCTGTTCCTCCACAGGGGCTGCCACCGAGGTTCTTGCGATGCTCCTCACTGCCGCGTAGAAACCAATGAATTCTGAGCCCAGGTCTTCTTTTGATTTATAAATAAATTTGCATACCCCTTCACCTGGCACCGTATACCCCCTGGGACTGAGATGGATGGTCATCTTCATGGTGGTCAAAGAATCCAGCCCAAGGAGTAACGGGACAGACAGGTGCCGGTCATCCAGGACATAGGTTTCCATCTCCCAGGTGGTGGAGAGTACACTGTAACCTCAAGGGGACTTTGCCCAGGGCCCTAGGTTCACTCCCATCTGCCAACATGAATCTGACAGAAGGGGCAGACGGTCGGCTAATTCTCTTTCAATACTTTTATGTATTAAGGTGTGATGGCTCCCTGTATCCACCACCGCAGCTTCACTGGGATGATCAGGAGGGACATACTTGCATGATGATCGACAAGGTTTGGCTCACTAGGGTTTTAGGGACTGGGTTTCTCGCATACTGGCTTGTACCTTGTTCCAGTACGTTTTTGAGTTTCTCCAGTCCTGTTCCACTTGCGAGGCCACCATCACCAGGTCTTCCACCGACCCCACAACCCCCCTGAGACCCCCAGCTAACCGCGGGTGACAGCCATTAAGGATGCGGCGGACCACCTCTTCTTCAGGCATAGCCGGCCGCCACTTCAAACACAAAGCCCAATATTCATAGGCGAAATCCCGAAAGGATTGTGAAGGCAGTTGCACCATGGATCGCAGCTTGTCCTGCAGTTCAGATTCGTAGTCTTCTGGAAGAAAAGCCGCGAGGACAGATCAGCGAAAGGATCCCCAGTCTTGAATATTCTTCTTCGCCGTCAGCCACCAGTTCCGCACCGGCTCCGAGAGGGAGGCCCCTATCACCCCCATAAGTTCTTCTGGGGTTAAAGGATTAACAGCCAGATATGACTCCCCTTCTTCCACAAAGTTGAGGACATCGTCGATGTTATATTGCGCCCTCAACTTGGGAAAGGAGAGGTGCACCCCAGGGACGGAGGGCTGATTGAGGTATTCACCTCCCCCCACGGAACCCGGATGGTGTAGAATGACAGGGTGACTGACACAAATTCTGGAGACTCCTTTGGACCCCCGGCCTGAAGAGATTCTTGCCATCTCGTCTCTGGAGGCACAACAGAAAGTTCCCGCCGCAGGAGTTTAATTTGATCATTTATATATTCTTTTATTTCCTCCTGGGAGCTTCTGATCTGAGCAAGCATTCAGCGACCTCGCGGACTTTCTCATCCAGCCGGGCGAGTTGTTGTGCCAGATCTTCCCACGGAGACAAGACATCCTCTAGACATTCCTCCTCAGGTCCATGGTGATCTTCGAGGTACAGCGACTGCAAGGAATCCACCACCTCCTGCACCGCTGAACACACTCTGACCGTGACGTGACGTGCCCCGGCTACTCCTTCCTCACCCCATGGCGAAACAATGGTGTCGTCCTGCTCGGCACGCACTACAGATATGGTGGCAAACGGGAAAACTTTTTTAAAGGCAGATAGCGAAAGTATTTGTAAAGATTCTTCAGAGAGGGCACACCACTTATGTAATGGCCGACCCCTTACCCAGCTAGCATCTACACCTTCAAGGCCTGTGGCCTGGATAAATTACTGAGGTGAATCTTATAAATCAAGCCATACCTCCAACAAATACAATTTGTCCCACAATTGACAGATTAAACATAGGCACACAAAAGCAGATATGTAAAAATAAGTGATTATATTAAATGAAATAAAAAATACAAATCACACACATAGATAATATATATGTATAAACCACCACCAAAGCAACAACCATTTTATATATATATTATATAATAATATACATATACATACATATACACATATACACACACACATACATATACACACACTCACCTAAAGGATTATTAGGAACACCTGTTCAATTTCTCATGAATGCAATTATCTAATCAACCAATCACATGGCAGTTGCTTCAATGCATTTAGGGGTGTGGTCCTGGTCAAGACAATCTCCTGAACTCCAAACTGAATGTCAGAATGGCAAAGAAAGGTGATTTAAGCAATTTTGAGCGTGGCATGGTTGTTGGTGCCGGACGGGCCGGTCTGAGTATTTCACAATCTGCTCAGTTACTGCGATTTTCACGCACAACCATTTCTAGGGTTTACAAAGAATGGTGTGAAAAGGGAAAAACATCCAGTCCTGTGGGCGAAAATGCCTTGTTGATGCTAGAGGTCAGAGGAGAATGAATGGGCCGACTGATTCAAGCTGATAGAAGAGCAACTTTGACTGAAATAACCACTCGTTACAACCGAGGTATGCAGCAAAGCATTTGTGAAGCCACAACACGCACAACCTTGAGGCGGATGGGCTACAACAGCAGAAGACCCCACCGGGTACCACTCATCTCCACTACAATTTGCACGAGCTCACCAAAATTGGACAGTTGAAGACTGGAAAAATGTTGCCTGGTCTGATGAGTCTCGATTTCTGTTGAGACATTCAAATGGTAGAGTCAGAATTTGGCGTAAACAGAATGAGAACATGGATCCATCATGCCTTGTTACCACTGTGCAGGCTGGTGGTGGTGGTGCAATGGTGTGGGGGATGTTTTCTTGGCACACTTTAGGCCCCTTAGTGCCAATTGGGCATCAGCTACCTGAGCATTGTTTCTGACCATGTCCATCCCTTCATGACCCCCATGTACCCATCCTCTGATGGCTACTTCCAGCAGGATAATGCACCATGTCACAAAGCTCGAATCATTTCAAATTGGTTTCTTGAACATGACAATGAGTTCACTGTACTAAAATGGCCCCCACAGTCACCAGATCTCAACCCAATAGAGCATCTTTGGGATGTGGTGGAACGGAGCTTCGTGCCCAGGATGTGCATCCCACAAATCTCCATCAACTGCAAGATGCTATCCTATCAATATGGGCCAACATTTCTAAAGAATGCTTTCAGCACCTTGTTGAATCAATGCCACGTAGAATTAAGGCAGTTCTGAAGGCGAAAGGGGGTCAAACACCGGATTAGTACGGTGGTCCTAATAATCCTTTAGGTGAGTGTGTATATATATATATATATATATATACACATACACATACACATACACACACACACAATAACAAAACCCTCCTTTGTCCCAGTAATAAACACAAAACAGAAATAAATATATATGAATATGGAAATGCCAATGATCGTGAATTCGAGTCCAAGTATAAAACTATCCTGAATACAGATGACTGTTCAACAGATAGGTGACGTGTTTGAATTCCCCAGAAACAAAAATGGAATCCTCGGCGTGTGGTGGACAATGTAGTTCAACCCCGGGGTCTCTGCCGATGAGTGAATCGATGTAAGTCCGGCAGAATGAAAAACAAACGGGATCCCAAAGCGCGATGTGGAAAATTAGCAGGTGCTGGTGGTTCGTTGCAAGTGAATTGTGATCTCCGTCTTTCTCCTTCTTGCCTCATCACTATATAACCAATCGGGAGGGGTTTTCCATCTTGGGGCTGTGTTCTCCCTCCACCATCTGTCCCCTCTGTATTTGCGGGGACAACATTCACTGATGCACACATGATAAACAGCAAACAGGACGATGGAAACAAAACGCACTCAGCACAAACATTGACAACACTAATTCTAAGTAGCCCTGCTACAACGTTCTGAACATCGTTTAGTCAATTTAAACCGGTGTTGCGGTATAAGAAAAATCCACATCATAACAAAAAAAAAAAAAAAAAAAAATGGTTTTCAGTATGAACTGGTATACCGCCCAGCACTAGCTGTGCCATTACTGAACCATCATGGACATGCCACTTTACAACCACAGAAGGGCGCTGCCCCCCCCTCACTTTGCTTGCCAACCCCTGGGTATTGGTAACCAGATACCCAATTGAACAGATTGTTATTTTCATGGCAACTGTCACATATGCATAGTAGAACTGACTATTTTACACTTCAGTAAGTAATTAACTAGAGTAAAAAAAAAAACAGTAAAACGTAATAAATTGAAAGAAATTGTTTCACACTGCATTATAGGTATTCGCTGCGTTATACATTTTCGTCCTGTTTGGCTTTGAAATGAACATGCAAATACTTTTTAAACTTACACTTTTACTTTAAAACTTCAGTAAAAACAATATTTTGAATTTACTTTTCGAAAATATTACACTGAATTTTGATTCCGTGTTTGGACTTTCATCAGGAAAATGTTAACGTATAACTGCCCGTGAGTGAATATCGTTTCTTTCTCTCTAATAAACAAACCGACTTTTCTTTAAACCCATTTTTTTCTTTTGAGACTTAACATACTGAATCCTTTAAACGAGGTCCGTGTTGAATGACTTTGTACCGTAATGCAGGACAGGCTTCTCTGTTTGGAAATTGACCACAGACAAAGTGATCGACATCAGCAGCAGTTCATTTATTTTGCAAAGTAACCAATAAACGCATGTTCTTCAAAGTCAATCGTGTAAATGTATGCTCTGGTTTGACCGAACACCGTTTCGAGTTCCTTCAATAAAACTAAGACTTTTTGATAAAACAATCTACTTACGAACGTGAATTTCCAGAGCCGATGTAGCCGGTGGCATTATGCTCAAGAATCAACGAATTTCTGGCCAATGTGGATTGCAAGTCATTGTAATAAATAAATCTGGCCGACCGATAGTTCAGGATATTGCCATTGCATTGTAATAGAAGTGCTGCCATGCTCTTTGACTACCTTGATATGACGATGACGGTAATATTACTGCTTTACCTACTTTGAATTTGTCTGAAGTATTGAAATTTGAATTTTGAACGTGATCAATGAGACCCTGCATATGATTCGATTTAATAAAGAAGAGACGATTAGCTTCGACTTTTAGATACGCATTAATGATGTAATGTTGCGGTGGACGGTGAGATGACAAAAGTAGGTTAAATACATTGGAACGCATCGCTAATTTGGACCTGAAATATCGTGTGGGTGTTACTCGTTTATCCAATTTCATGTGTTTCATATTGTACAACCATCCTGTCTTGCCATCAGGGAAAAGTAAAGGATAGGAATGAGGCGGTTAGACAGAACCGACGAATCGCGCTGTGCTTTTGGATAAACACGAATATCAACTCTGTCTTTGGTATCTCCGTCTTTCAAAGCTATTATCACTGACAATTTGTCACATGTCGGTTTATTATAAATGCAAGTGTGATGTTTCAGATTCATATAGTAATCCAAGAAAACTTCTTTGTCCGTGTTTTGCAGATAAATAAGATTTTTAACTGGCACAAGAAAGCATGAGCACGTTACCCCGATTTTGGCTTCTGGTTTGTTTCCGAATCCATTTTAAGATCCTTGCATTTGTTAGTAAATCCTTTAGTGGTTGTGCCCCATTTTATTTGTTGGAACTGCTGCCCCCTTATGAACCGCCTCGCTCTCTCAGGTCAGCAGACCAGACGCTTTTACGTGTTCCTAAGACACGACGCAAACTCCGAGGTGATCGGGTATTTTCAGTTGCAGCTCCAAAATTCTGGATTCTGCGATTTGCCATTGTACGTCAGACAGGCTCCTTCACGTCTTATTTAAAGGCGCACTTCTACTCCCTGGCCTTTAACCCAGCACGATACGTTGACTGTCGGTGTACTTTTTATTAGGAATCTCTTCAGCTCTGACGTGTTTCTTGTTTGTCTGATATGTTGGGGTTTTAATTGTACAGCACTTTGGTCAGCCTTGATGTCGAAGTGCTTTATAAATAAATGCATTTCATGTAAAGTGCGATACTTCTGGATGTATGGATTTGTATCCATTATTGGCTGTAGAATTTCTAATCCGTTTCGATTCTATGCTGCATCATTTCTCTCTCAACACCCGACCGAATTGTTCTTTGAAATTAAACTCGTCGTTGCTTTAATTGTTGTGGGACCACAGAGTTGAGAGGACCGTGGTCACGTCGGAAAATGTTTGAGAGGAGGGTGGGAATTGAAAAACAAATGTCTCTCCACAAAGTCGTGTTGAAGGATATAAAGAGAATACATACATCTGTTTTTAACATTCACTGCCAATTTTACTACAATGAATCTAGGGAGAAACATTAAAAGTTAGTCTTTACAAGTTCCAAGTATCAGCCGACAATCACGATATTGATGCTCAGCTTATTAAACCAAGTGGGAGACTTACTGTGGGCATTCGAGGTACTGAAGGACGCGGGCAAGTTGTACACAAGCTTGTCCTTTTTTGCCAATCCCCCTGAACTCCCCTTCAACGGTCCTAATCAAACATAAGCAGAAAGAAGAGTCAGGTGCCATTTTGTCGAGACACGGCATTAAAAATTTCACTGTACATGATGTTAAATGTGAACTTTGCTGCTTCCCAAACAGCCCATCAAAGGTTTTCCCTGCATATTCACAAAACAACTTAAAAAAAGGTTACAATCGTGTGTTTAAGTCCAGGGTGCACATAATGTTTGATTCACGGTGGATGATTAAAGGGAACAGGACATGAATTTCATTAACAAGAAACAGAAGGCTGCTTCAAACCAGCAAAACAAAATTTGACAAACATTAGCAATACAATTTATTATTGTGTCGCCCAAAATCACACAAGAAGTGCCACAATGGGCTTTAACAGGCCCTGCCTCTCGACAGCCCCCCAGCCTCGACTCTCTATGGAAGAAACGCCAGGAAAGGCAGTTCAGAGAGAGACCCCTGTCTGTGCAGGTAGGTTGGGCATGCAGTGGGTGTCAAAAAGAAAAAGGGGGGCAATACAACACAGTTAAATACACAGAACAGAACAAATCCCCAATACAGTATAAAAATGAACATTTTAGAAGTACGGAGCAGCATTAACAGTAGATGATGTCACACACGATTTGGATTTAGCAGCAGAAGAGCGTTTAGTTTTAGGTTCACTTAACATGCATAACTATCCAAACTCGCACTCTGGTGAGGATCCTCACACCCCTAAAGCAATCGTAATGAAAGTGAAAGACGCAGGCGCCCCGACATATGAAATTTAACAAAAGACAGGAGAACATTCAGTCCGTTGGTCACCCATTTGTCAAGTAGCTAAGCCGTCCCGATAGGTCATCCAGATACTTTTTAAAGGTTGTCAACATTTGTGCTACAGCTGCTCGACTCTGTAGCTCGTCTCCAATTCCCACAATGCTTTTCCCTAACGGAGAGTCCATCCTGGCTTTACTTCTTGATGTTCTTCTCGTTTTGTTTCACTGATGTCCTCGAGAACTCAATTCGCCATTTAGCTGAAAGCCATCGGCTGGATTTACTTTACCAATGTGTCTGACAATTCTGAAGACCCAAATAAAGTCGCCGCCATGCTGTCTGCTCGAGACTAAACATTCTTTGATGCCATAGCTCTCCTTGGTCGCCGCACAGCTTCAACTGCAGAATTGCCCTAAACACTTCAAATGCAGTCTCGCCTGTACACTATAGCAGGACCGACAGCACAACATCTCGATGTAAAGTTTGATGAAATCAAAACGTCGTGCATTGCTCAGATGAGCCTAACAAATCATTTTTACAGGCCGTTTCCTATCGGACAGGATCCCTCATCTCATTTTTATACTGCCATCCCTTTTGCCCACATGCAACACATTTTCCAAGTGCTCACACAGTTTGGATTTTCCATTTCTTCTTGAACGTTTTTTGCTGCCTGCCGTTGCTCCAAGTTTAATATCATGTGCTAAATTCCAACAAGTTGAGTGCCTGTACTGAAGCCTGTCATTAATGTTAAAGAGAGCAAAGGTCTAAGGACAGACACCTGGCTGGGGGACTCCACTCAAGACCTCCTTCACCTCTGATCTGCGTCCTCCTGATTAACCAACGTCATGTTCAATGTTGGAGGGTCTCTCTGATGCCAACAGATGAGTCTTCAGTGTCTTTGAAAGTCCGCTTGGTCAGCTGCTGCAGTAGTTGATTTATATTAATGACAATCTTATTACGCTAAAATGGGACAAAAGCAAAAACATAATGCAGGAGCAGTGTGGGAGAAAGTGCAGATATCAACTTACTTGGCCTCTTCTCCTTGCTCATCAAAAACTACCACCTCATCAACACAGAAGACGGCACAAGCTCGGGCAATCTGCCCCGCAAGGTAGGTGCGCAGCTCTGGACTCTGTGCATTGTCCAACACGGATCCAGGCAAGGCGACGCTCACGGTGTACTCGCGACCTGACAAGATGCAATCCAGAGAGCTTATTAGTGATGGAGACAGGACTGATCAGACAGCCAGCCAGCCAGCCAGCCAAGAGAACATTCAAACACCAAACTGACTCATAAAACATCTCTGTAGATGATACAAATGTCAAAACTATCAAAGTTACAAAAGCTGTGAAATTGCATAGGAGTTTAAGAATGTTAGGCACACAGTTACTGCTGCAGAGCGGGCATCGGTCCCTCTGACGGATACAAAATACTTTGGAGGTTCCATAACTACCTGCTGTAATTCTTCCACCGCAGTGAGCAAAATACAAAGGAGAACAACAAGTCTCAGCGTAGTCAGCTATTCCCACAATCGTTCAGGCACTCGCCCTCCACAGACAGCTCACATGTGGCTTCCTGCGGATACGCTTTGCCCCCTCTACATGATGACTGCAGTACAGGGCCCTGCTCTCGGCCAATCAGCTCTCTGTGCCTTTAATGTGGCATTTCTTACACTGCAAGCCTGCCCTGAATGCCAGCTTTCAAGCTGCCCTGACCTTTTGTCTGTTAACTGCTGGGTGCTTCTAATAGGTGGGTCCCCGAGTTATGGTGATGTTCATCGCAGTCGTCTCCTGGGATCGCCAATGAAACCTTTACAAGAGACGTGAAGGTCATACGCGAGATGTCAGAGGGCTGCTAAGAAAGCAAAACTGCATGGATATCATTTCACTGTTGTTCAGGAAGTGAAGCCAACCGATAAGGAGAAAGGAGTAGCATACAGTCAATAGGTTGTGAGGGAACATTGAAATAGGCCTGGTTTCACCCGTCGGGCTATGTGAATTCACAAAATACGCAAATATGGGGACAACTGGCCACTCCATGATGAAAAGATTGGTGGACTTGTGCACAGCAGGCCCCAATCTTTTCACCACCACCACCAATACTGACGTGTACCCAAACATTGCGACTGTGAGATCGCTGAAGGTTATTTCCAGTGAGATGGGATAACACGTCACACGTCAGCTCACAGCATGGCACAAATTGAATCTTGGTCATTTCAAAGGGACTATGGTCACCTCGTTCCCTGAGCCCGACACCTCTGGATTTCTTCTTTTGGGGAGCACAGAAAGGAACACATTGTACAAGAACAAGCCTCATACTGTGGAACGATTACAGAGAAACACTGGACGGGATTGCTGCCATCACCCCCACAATGCCTGCGGGTACCTTTGCCAATATGGAGCACCATACTGATCTGTGTTTGCAAGTAGGCGGAGACCATTTCCAACACTGAATAGGATTGGCTCGTTGACGCACCTATCAAGGAATGCACTGTATTCATGTCGTTTCTGTCACCTCATTAATACGTCAGTAACATGTCATACCTCGGGGACCCGCACATTAGAATCTCCCTGTAGTATCGTCACGACTCTCACAGCGAGCTCATCATGGAAGTCAAATTCAATTCACCCTGACCGCAGATTTTGTGACTCGGCCACTTTCATCAATTTAACAAATTACTGGAGGATGATTTCTTTTTTCATAACTTTGAAATGACTTGCCTTAACCAACTGGAAACTGCAAAGCAAACCAGCAGATGAGCGGCTAACGCAGGGGTCTCAAAGTCAATTCTCACTCACAATTCAAACCCGTGGCTTCGTAGAGTTCTCCTTTCAACAGCAGACATTTTCAACTCTTGGATGATTTTTCTTTTTTTCTGACAAGAACATCCAAGAATTTTGTGCACCACAGACTTTCTGATTTCTCAGACCTTTACTTTTCCATTTTCAAATCAGCAGATCATGTAGGAGGAACACAGAGCTGAAAATGGAGTCAAGGAGGTGGTGGGCCAAAGGTCAGCTTGCCATCTGATTGGCTGCTGGTTTTGGAAACAAACAAGCGAACTCTAAGGGCCGACTTATACTTCACGCTCAGAACGCGTACGCGCCCGCATCATGGCTGCCACGCGTTCATTTCACGCGTCCTCTGAGCAGGTCCTTAACGAGACGCGTAAGCGAGTTGCAGTACCAGCAAAAAGTCGGGGGGGCGCAGTGTGCGAAAAGTCGGAACGTGACGTCAGAGTCTCTGTTTACGATCTACATGTGACAGAAAGCCTCTGTGCAGATCCTACGGGATGAATGCTTCGATGTGGTGAAGCAAAATGGCATTCGTGGTGCTTTTATATTCAAGCGTCGCATATTCCCGATCGTAATGAAAACGATACATTTTAAAAGTCGCACATATCATCTTTTGTGTCGTCTTTTTTTCTTTTTTCCAACTTAACAGCAGCAACATAATGTGTAGCGCTGTATTTGAGCCACTGAGAAAAAAATAAAGGACGCGGTGAAAACGTGCATTTTGTGATTAAAGTGGAAATTTCAGCTTTAATCTCGAAATGTCCACTTTAACCTCATAGTTTATCATTAAAGCAGACCGTCGTAAACGTCATCCCAGTTTTTAATCACTACGAGCTTCTTAGACCTGACAGCAGCGGCCACACAGAACAAATTAAATGTCTGATATTCCAACTCTCTGCACATTTAGAATCTTTAGATTTAAACTTGATATCACTTTCATGATGAAACGCAGTAAAGTGTGTGTGTTACATTTTACATAGAATTTCGTTTAAATAATGAACACTTAATAATTACACACATGGGGGTGTCACGGTGGCGGAGCGACAGCACTGCAGTCTCGCAGGGAGTTATGTTGCTGGTATTCCACACTGGGCTCCGGTTTCCTTCCAAAGATATGCAGATTTGGGGATTTGGTGCCGCTAAAAGGACGCCAGTGTATGTGTGTGTGTGTGTGCCTGTATTCACCTTGCGATGAGCCGAGGCCTCGTCCAGGGACTGTTTCACACTCGTGCCCAATGCTTGCTGGAATGGACACATCCCAGGATTGATGGATTTAATCAATAAACATAATTTTCAGAGATATTGCAGTAAGGTGTCATCAGAATTTAACGAGTGTTTTCGGCAATTCACAACACAGAGAAGCCGAACATGTTCTCGCCGTGATAATATCTCACACTGCCACCTGGTGGATTCCTCCAGATTTACGTAAAGTACGTGCGCAAGTATAAACACTACAACGCTTGTGTAGCAGGAGCGTCTGCTGCAGCATGCGTCGCATGAAGTATAACTCCGGCCTAAAGGGCTTTGAATCCTAAAACTCAAGTTGAGGCCTTGGAAGCATAAAAAAAACCAGACACCTGTACCAGCATGCAGCCCACCATCCAGGCTTGAGCCCCCTATTTTGGGTCACTAGAATGTGTAAGCATCCAGATGTTTACTAATCACGTCGTCTTCTTGTTCCAGTCCTAAACGTACACAGTTCACTTCATCACAATCTCAGTTCTAAATATTTAGTGGAAACATAAGGAGAGCTGCTCACTTCATAAACATACAGACAATAACGGTGGAATTTCAGTTTTAGCACTGGTGCCGTACTGGCTGCATTTCACAAAAGCAGAAAAACAAGAAGTAATATGAGCCGATGCGATATGAAATGACATTTAAGGAAGTCACCTTTTCTCTGCGCCTCTTCCTCTTCTCGAGCCTGTTGCTCCTGATCCTCCTGTTCTTGACACTTCTGCTTCTCCAACGCCTTAATCAGCCTTGCTTCTTTCCACCGTTTGCGTTCTTCTTTTCCTGTAATTGAATATCAGAGATCAGACAGACCGACCGACCAGAGAGTGGATTGGGACTCCTAATACAAGGCCTGAATGACGTCTTCTCAATATGTGCCGTCAGCTAAGAGCTTCAGCCCCAGAAGGCCTTTTTTGAGGCTGTGTGCCTTCTAGGGGACATGAGGTGGTGTCACCTCTAATGTCTGTAAATAAAGGGACAGACACTCCTGGACTGCCCCACCCCAGCATATGTGTTTGCTCTGATGCCCCCTAGCGGAGCGAGCCTTTGATCCCCAAATTGCCATCAAGGGGTTTACAGGATAATCCGGTCGTCACATGACAGACTCCAGCAAAATTCTTACTTGAATGTGCGAAATCAACACGCAACAGACACCCAGCGCATAGCCTGTAATGAAAATACTAATAGACAAGTTAGGATCCTTTCTTCTTGGTCAGTTTGTTGTGCCTTTCAGATATTTAAAACAAATTATCTGCCAAGAACACAGGGATAAGTCTTGCCCAGATGGTAGAAAGTCTCTCCTCATATAAAGGACCAGAGCCATGTGGGACAGCAGATATCGTCAGATCGCAACTTGATGTTATTTTGAAGAATCCTGGCGAACAGGACGGACAAGCCTGTTAGAGTACTTGTGGCGATTAACGCTCTAATCCAGGGGTGACCTGGAGGTCTGCAGTGGCTGAAGGCTTCTTCTTTACGGAGCAGTTTGTGCTGCTAATTCACTTCTTCTGCCTTGTTTTGAATAAACGTTCAACTGAAAACTCAGACCCCTGAATCGTTTTTTCTTAATTAGCAGCCCATGAGGATATAAACACAACGAGCCAAACCCTGAATAGCTAATCTCTGTGTCCGTCACACAATATTTGAAAATAAAGAATGGTGAAGCGGTCAATAATATGATGTTGTTATCTGCTCTGTTGGTGGAAATCAGTCACTGAAATGAGAGCAGCAACAAGCCATGGAATAAAATAAAGGTCATCATTAAAAACAGCAACGGGCTTCTAATTAAGGAACTGGTTCACTGGTCATGTTGGTGTGCTATCCACAGGAACTTAACCGCATGCTCTGATTGGATGGCTTCTTAGCCATTCGCCAATAGTGTCCCCTTGTATGAAATCAACTGGGCAAACCAACTGAGGAATCATGTACAGGAAGGAAAAAGACCAATGTCCGCAGAAACCCGCAAAGCAGCGAAAAATACATGTTATATATTTAGATACATTGCATGGCTTACATATAAGGGCTACATCTGCAGGAGATGCCAGCTGATCCAGCACCTCAAGCTCAGGGTTGCTGAACTGGAGGAGGAGTTGGCTGACCTGCGTTGTAATAGAGAATTGGCAGACTTGACCCAGGTGTCCTTTAGAGAGATAGTGTGCACCCCTAAGGTGGCGCGGGAGGAGATTCCAGACCAGACAGGTAGGAATAGGTGGGTCACGGTCACAAGGCGTAAGATAAAGGGTGCACACTGTCCGGGGGCATCAACCCCAGAACTAGAAGTGTCTAACCGTTATCATGTCCTGGCGGAGCTGGACGGTGACTCTGATAATTCTGAGGTGGTAGGCAGGGTTGAGGAGCCCCAACGGGCCACCTCAAAACCAGTTCCCAAAAAGAGAGAGGTAGTGATAGTTGGGGACTCAATCATTAGGGGGATTGAAGCGCAGGTGTGCTCCAGAGAGAGAGAGTCTCGGACGGTGTGTTGCCTTCCGGAAGCACAGGTGGGAGACCTCCCTGGAAGGGTGGATAGGGTCTTGGCCAGAGCAGGGGTGGATCCAGTTGTCATTGTCCACGTTGGAACAAATGACATACATAAGGGTGGTCTGTCAGTTCTGCATCCAAATTCAAAGAGTTAGGTACCAAGCTGAGGAGCAGAACTGACAAGGTAGTCTTCTCCAGTTCTGCCTGTGCCACGCGCCAGTCCAGGTAAGATTGAGGAGATTAGAAGGCTTAACGCGTGGCTCAAATCTTGGTGCAGGGTAGAAGGGTATAGGTTTATGGGGCATTGGGACTCCTTTTGGAACAGATGGGACCTGTTCCGCCGTGACGGGTTACATCTGAACCGGAGGGGCACCAATGTATTGGGGAGGCGTATGTGTAGGCTAGTCGAGGATTGTTTAAACTAGGGAATGGGGGCAGGGAGTTTAGGACAGGCCAGATTTAGATCTATACATGGAAGAACAAACAATGGTGTAGAAATAAAAATGCATAGTAATGTAAATTTTAAGCAAACACGTAAAGATAGAAGGATTAACACATTAAAAATAGCTTGCCTTAATGCTAGAAGTATCAAAAATAAGGTAAGTGAGTTGGAGTTGTATGTAGCAGAGCACAATTATGATATTATAGCAATAACGGAAACCTGGCTAAATAACAAAGATGGGGATGAGTGTAACATAGAGGGATACACATTTTTAGGAAGGATAGACAGAACAGAAAAGGAGGTGGGGTTGCTGTTTATGCCAAACAGGAATTAAATGTAAGTCATCTTCAGTTGGATGATGAGCCCCATCTTAGTGAGGACATGTGGCTTCCTGGAAAATATTAGGGAAAAGGTCTCATTTTAGGAGTGTGTTATAGACCACCCAATTCAGACAGTAATTTCAACACACATCTTTTAGTAATATCAAAAGGCAAGTTTACAGGGGATATTATAGTCATGGGGACTTTAATTATCCAAATATTAACTGGGATAACCTTACAGATGGAGGAGCACAAGAGCAGGAGTTTTAGAAGTAATCGCGACTGTTTTTAACACAGCATGTTAAAGCACCAACAAGGGGTGAAGCCTATCTGGATTTAGTATTCTGTAATAATCAGGATAGAATTGAGGGTGTAGAGGTGATTGAACCACTAGGGTCAAGTGACCATAATGTAATACAATTCTCAGTATTTTGTAAGAGTACAGATGCAAAGACTAAAATTGTTAAGTTGAACTTTAGTAGGGCTAATTTTGAGCAGATGACAAAGTCTAAGTAGGATAGACTGGGATAAGCTTTTAAATGTGGAGACAGTCGAGGAGCAGTGGAACAGGTTTAAAATGTTTTACATGTAATGCAGGACAGATACATACCTAAATTTGGAAGTAATAGGAAACTAAAAAACTCCACGATGGATTAATAAAGATTTAAAAAAGAAGTTGCAAAGGAAAAAACTGCTGTATAAGGCATATAAGACTAATGACTGCAAAGAGAACCGTAGCGCGTATGAGAACATGAGGGCAACCATTAAGAAGGATATCAGAGAGGCTAAAAGACAGTTGGAGAGGAATATAGCAGATAAGGCGAAAGAAGACCCCAAGAGATTCTTTCAGTATTTTAGTAGTAAAAGAACAGTTAAGGAGGAGGTCAAGTTCATCAGGAATAGTAAAGGGAATTAAAAGATACAGACAATGAAATAGCAGATGCCCTAAACTTACATTTTTCTGAGGTGTTTACAAGTGAGCAAGTGGATAACCTGCCAGAGGTAAACAACTACTAAGGAGGTACTGAGGGATTTGGAAATTGTAGAGGGAGAAGTGCTGCTCAGATTAAATAAGATGAAATCAAACAAATCACCAGGCCCAGATAATATTTATCCTCGTGTTCTTAAGGAGGCTAGTGAGTACATATATAAACCCTTGACACATATTTTTAGGAAGTCACTGTGCACTGGAGAGATTCCAAAGGACTGGAAAATGGCAAATATCATCCCATTATATAAAAAGGGTGACAGGGCAGATCCAAGCAACTATAGGCCAGTAAGCTTAACAAGCATCACAGGAAAATTAATGGAAGGAATTATTAAGGATAAGATTGAGCAACACATGACAAGGACAGGAGTTATTCTGAACAGTCAGCATGGGTTCAGAAGGGGGAGGTCGTGTTTTACTAACATGTTGGAATTCTATGAGGAGGCAACAAAAGGATACGATCAAAGTGGAGCTTATGATATTATTTATCTGGACTTTCAGAAAGCATTTGATAAGGTGCCACATGAGAGGTTGGGCATCAAGTTAAAAGAAGTGGGAATTCAGGGTGATGTTTTTAGATGGGTGCAGAATTGGCTCAGACACAGGAAGCAGAGGGTGATGGTGCGAGGAACCTCATCAGAACTGGCGATGTTAAGAGTGGTGTTCCACAGGGGTCAGTGCTAGGGCGCTGCTATTTTTAATATATATAAATGATTTAGATAGGAATATAAGTAACAAGCTGGTTAAGTTTGCAGATGATACCAAGATAGGTGGATTAGCAGATAATTTGGAATCCGTTATATCATTACAGAAGGACTTGGATAGCATACAGGCTTGGGCAGATTTGTGGCAGATGAAATTTAATGTCAGTAAATGTAAAGTATTACACATAGGAAGTAAAAATATTAGGTTTGAATACACAATGGGCGGTCGGAAAATCGAGAGTACACCTTATGAGAAGGATTTAGGAGTCATAGTGGACTCCAAGCTATCAACTTCCAAACAGTGTTCAGAAGCCATTAAGAAGGCTAACAGAATGTTAGGTTATATAGCACGATCTGTGGAGTACAAGTCCAAGGAGGTTATGCTCAACCTTTATAATGCACTGGTGAGGCCTCATCTTGAGTACTGTGTGCAGTTTTGGTCTCCAGGCTACAAAAGGACATAGCAGCACTAGAAAAGGTCCAGAGAAGAGCGACTAGGCTGATTCCAGGTCTACAGGGGATGAGTTATGAGGAAAGATTAAAAGAGCTGAGCCTTTACAGTTTAACAAAAGAAGACTAAGAGGTGACATGCTTGAAGTGTTCAAAATGATGAAGCTGATTAGTACAGTGGATCGAGACTTGTATTTTAAAATGAGCTCATCAAGAACACGGGGGCACAGTTGGAAACTTGTTAAAGGTAAATGTCACACAAACATTAGGAAGTTTTTCTTTACACAAAGAACGACAGACACTTGGAATAAGTTACCAAGTAGTGTGGTGGACAGTAGGACGTTAGGGACTTTCAAAACTCGACTTGATGTTTTCTTGGAGGAAACAAGTGGATAAAGGACTGGCGAGCTTTGTTGGGCTGAATGGCCTGTTCTCGTCTCAAGTGTTCTAATGTTATAAAATCAGCGATAGAGTGAAGCCGCGAAAGTTGAAGTGCGATATAGCGAGGGATTATTGTAGTCTGAGAGTGTGTGAGCGCAGCATGTGACACACTAAGGGCTTTAAGACAACAAATTATTATTCAGTGTGTGTCATCTCCTTTATAGCGACGGTAACACTCCCGTACAGGGCTACAGTGGAGCGGTCAAGTCAGAGGTTCTCTTTCTTTTTAGTCACTCTTGTGTGAGTATAATATACATTTTAGACAGACAGCATACGTAAAAAGCCACATAGATGCTCTCTCTCTCTCGCTCTCATAAAGCCCTCTGAACTTTTGTACGGCAAACGTGCTAAAGAAATAAATGTGGTCTTCTGCACTGGTAGCTGCCCTTAAGAACACTGACACACATTCCCACTCCCTTTACTTAACTAAACACTAGCGACATTAAGGAGCAGATTGAAATCCCTACAGATGCGAGTGCAGTGCACACATTGGTGCCGTGGCTGTAGAATGCACTTTCGTGCTCCCTTTAATCCTCCATGTGGCTGTGTGTGATATGAAGGTTATGCTCTATAAAACTGAACCAAACAGAATGCAGTTTAGAAGGAGAGCAGCGCTGGCTACTTATTCGCAGCTCCTTTTTCTTCTGGTTACTTATTCGTTTCAGGCCAGCTACTTATTCACACACCTTGTGCAAAGCAGTCACTTATTCCACATTAACAGAAAAACTGATGCCTTTGATAAACAGCCGCCGAGTTCTGCCTGGTTCAGCGGGTGCAAAGAATGCGAGTCACTGTAATGCTTAAATGGCACTAGAAAGGGCCACCCAGTTTAAAGATGACTTTGTCAATCTGCAGTTCAAATCTGTCTGTGCCAATGCAAAGTACAGTTTGTGAAGAATGGACCACCGAGTATATTTTGACATCAATCAATGCATTTTGACAAAACTTCAAAGCAAACTGAACAATCTAGCCGGCAATGTGCCGAGCAAAACAATTTAACAAAGGCAGATATCTGTCTTCTCTCAAAGCTGTGAAAATGAGGGGGGCACAATAGCATGTAATCCTGTAAGGGTGCCCATCACGCATCAGTGGTAATCCCATTCATCACATAGTTAAATGCACTGGAAAAGTTGGCATACTAAGACACCTACACTGGACTGGGTAAAACCCAACTGCAATGAAATAAAAGTATTGTTATATTCTAAAAACTATTTCAGTTTAGGTGGCTCAATAGCATCAACCCTTTACGGAGCCTTTTAAAAGGTCACAGTCCCATTCATTAGACATTACAGCGTGCCACCTTTGCCATCCAATTTGCCCCTGGTATTCACGTTGGGCTGGACAAACCTGAAGTGCAAACTCACAAAGACATCCTTCTGTTCTTGAAACTGTTAGAACGGGGGTGGCCCGAAGACCATTTAAACATCCCAGTTCCACTCATTCTGTACCCAAGCCGGACTGGCAAGCTGTCTTTCCGCTAACGCTTAAGGAGTAACGGACTTGGCACGAGGTCTGGGAGTCAGCAGGCGGCCTGAGGCGAGAAAGCAGCCCACTTCGGCCTCGTGGACATGCGGCTTGTTACACGAAGTCTGGGTGGCCGGAGGTGACCGCTTACTGCGCTTATTCGCCCGGTCCTGAGCAGCGGCGGTTTGTTCACACGTTCGCCCTTTGCGCGATTCTACAACAGTCTGTCGACATTGAAGACGAACACACACACACACACACACACACACACACACACACACACACACACACACACACACACACACACACACACACACACACACACACACCCTCCATGACGATGGTAACGCAGACTTTTAAGACAATGGCACGCTTACCTTTCCTGGCCCTAGTTTGTGATTTTAAATCTAAGGTGCGCCGTCAAACACCTCAATACAAAGCGCTTCGTTTTATTGCAAAAGATACTCACGTTCGGCACTGCGCTTCTTCCAGTCAACCCTCTCTGCGCCCTGAAAATTAAAAAAAAAAAAAGGGCAAAAGGAGATTAAAACCTGCACTGTCGTGCCTCGTACTGATACCATGAAACTACGAGGCTCGGCTCTGTCATACGTTTCAAGACTTGTACTGTTAACAGCGGTTTACTTACGTCCTTTGACTGCAAATTCGGCTTCTTTGACGGCGGAGCGCCCGCCATGACTGCTCAGACCGGCGGCACACGTGGTCTACGCAAACGCGCCAACACTTCCGGCGTGCGGCGTCACTGAGCTGACCCGGATGTAGATCTCGAGGTGTCGCGCTCTCCGTTGGTTATCCTACCCAGTGGTGCAGTGGTGGCTGGAGAAGTGGGTTTACTGTACATTTAGCCCCCAAACCTTTTAGCGGCCTACACAGCAAAAGAAAAATGTGCCCGTTATTAATAGTGACAGTCTTACATATGTAGTCCCCACTAGAAAGGCACCGTACTATTTACATCAGCTGCCTGACTTCATTCACTTCAAGGGTCACCATGAGACCAACAGACCAGAGGTGCAGATTTTGCAGATCTGTCTGGTGATTCAACTGCATACATAATGCGTACCTTTTCTCAGTCCATGGAGATGTAAACCGTGTCTTAGAATATGGAATCTGCAACAGATAGTGAAGGCCAGAGAGGGACCCAATTATAAAATTGAAATGATTTGTCAGTGGCAGAATGTGAAAATGACTGGTGGTACAGAGCAGATACATTTAACATGAAGCCAACGCCTCTTCAGTCAGAGATTTTTACAAAATGAAACAGCTGATTTTCAAAATAAAATACTTGGATTTGACGATTCTGAATGTTCATTAACTATGACAACAGAGAGCAATAACAAGTAATGTCATTTTTCATACTTTGGCAATGCCTCCTTGTTACCAACACACTAACACAGTTTCGAGTTTAAAATCGGCATTTCTCAGGACGACTAACGTACCTAAGCTAGAAGTGATTTAATGTCCGGGCCGTCTGGGCAGCGGTCAGTGCTCGAGGACAACGGTGTGAGCGTAACGCTATAAACTCTCGCCAACACCTGCTCATCTGTCGCTACTCAAAAACAAGCACTGATGTGAAAGTCACGTTGAAATATCTGCGTTTTAAAATGCAGCCAACTGGAATTTGTTAACAGCTAGCAGCTTCGACGCTAATGAAAGTCAGAGAGGCGAACTTAACACGAGCCACAGGCTGCAGGAGGACACTGGAAGAACAAAAAATAAATGAAACGAAATAAAAAAGCTGCTAGTTAATGCTGTAGTAACGCTGTATTAACATCATTTAACAATCTTGCTATTAGACAGACAGACAGACAGACAGACAGACAGACAGATACTTTATTAATCCCAAGGAGCAATTCAGACACTCCAACAGCAGCATACTGATATAAAACAATATTAAATTAAAGAGTGATAAAAAAAAGCAGTGCCAGGTAAAAAATGCAAGGTGGAGAGAGCCAGGCGGGTATAACAGACAATAACTTTAATGTATAATGTTAACGTTTACCCCCCGAGTCGCATAGTGTGGGGTCTCCTCAGTCTGTCAGTGGAGCTGCTCCTCTGTCTGGAGATGATCCTGTTCAGTGGATTCTCCATGATTGACTGAGTCTGCTCAGTGCCCGTCACTCTGCCACAGATGTCCAACTGTCCAGCTCCGTGCCTACAATAGAGCCTGCCTTCCTCACCAGTTTGTCCCTCGTCTTTATGCTGCCTGCCCAGCACACCACCGTGTAGAAGAGGGCGCTCACCACAACAGTCTGATAGAACATCTGCAGCATCTTATTACAGATGTTGAAGGACGCCAGTCTTCTAATGAAGTATAGTCGTCTCTGACCTCTCTTACACAGATCATCAGTGTTGGCAGTCCAGTCCAGTTTGTCATCCAGCTGCACTCCCAGGTGTTTATAGGTCTGCACTCTCTGAACAGTCACCTCTGATGATCACGGGGTCCACAAGGGGCCTGGTCCTCCTAAAATCCACCACCAGCTCCTTGGTTTTGCTGGTGTTCAGGTGTAGGTGGTTTGAGTCGCACCATTTAACAAAGTCCTTGATTAGGTTCCTGTACTCCTCCTCCTGCCCACTCCTGATGCAGCCCACCATAGCAGTGTCGTCATGTGGCAGGACTCCGAGTTGTATTGGAAGTCTGATGTATGTTGGCTGAACAGGACCTGAGAAAGTCCAGTCCTCTGCGGCGCTCCTGTGCTGCTGACCACAATGTCAGACCTGCAGTTCCTGAGACGCACATACTGAGGTCTGTCTGTAAGATAGTCCACGATCCACCGATGTCACCAGGTGTAAATCTACTGCCATCTCAGTCAGCTTGTCCCTGAGGAGCAGAGGTTGGATGGTGTTGAAGGCGCTAGTGAAGTCCAGACACATAATTCTTACAGCACCACTGCCTCTGTCCAAGTGGGAGAGGGATTTGTGTAGCATGTAGATGATGGCATCCTCCGCTCCCACCTTCTCCTGGTATGAGAACTGCAGAGGGTCGAGGGTGTGGTGGACCTGTGGCCTCAGGTGGTGAAGCAGCAGCCGCTCCATAGTCTTCATCACATGTGACATCAGAGCGACAGTCATTCAGCTCACTGGGATGTGATACCTTTGGGACTGGGGTGATACAAGATGTTCTCCAAAGCCTCAGGACTCTCCGCTGTTCCAGGCTCAGGTTGAAGATGTGCTGTAGAGGACCCCACAGCTCCAACACACAGGCCTTCAGCATTCATGACTGATACTCCATCTGGACCCGCTGCTTTACTGGCACGAAGTCTCCTCAGCTCTCTGCTCACCTGGGCTGCTGTAATTGTGGGTGAGGATGTCTCTCCTACACTGGCATCAGCAGAAGGATGGGTGGAGGGTGCAGTATAAAGCACTCACCATGGCTGACGTGATCTTCCACTTGAATCTGCAATGTCAATCAGAGATTTAGCGCCTCCACCGTCAGCACCTCCTCTGACTGGGGTTGGGGACTGAGAGGCTGTGGCTGCCTGCCCGGCTGGATGGTAGCAATAATGGAGCTTCACGAGGTCATTTGTTCTGTAAGCTAATCTTTGTTTGTATGGGTCGCTTCATTTTCACTATTAACTTGGTTATATTCACTTTTTACGTGAGGACATATTTTAGTGGACCGACAGGAAGGTGGTGGCAAAGGATATTTTCCCGGTTTAGCAAAGGAACGGCATGTCCCGCCCTACTCTGCCTCTGATTGGCGTAACCCATTTGCCCTAACCAATCATTAGTTGCCCCAAAACATAACCAAAGCAGACACCAATGGCAGAAAAAAACTGACGTGCCTGCAGCACATAAATGCGTATCAGCGTGTCAGTGTGGATGTAGACTGTCACGGTGTGCGGACTGAAAAGCGCCGTATACCCGCGTATACCCGCGTATACCCGTATTACACTGCAGTGTATACCCGTAACAGGGGGGTTTAGAAGTGGGTATACGCTGTGACAACCTAATAAGAAGTGGCCATACCCGCATATACCCTGGACTACACTACTGACCCTAATACTTCAGCGCTGTGCTGCGTAAGAACTTATACTATACATGTGTATACTCTCGCCATTGACAGATCTAGATAGACGCCACATTCACTGTGCTGCCCAGTCGACACGACACGCCAGCACGTCCGCCATATTGCGAGTGGCAAAACTGAACAGGTAGACCTGGAAACTGAGAAAACAATAACGTTTAAAACAGGATCGTTTACATACAATAGATTTGGGTAAATCATTTACATGCAATTATTTATATCCATTCACACTAATAATGACAAGTAGAATTATTGAAGAATTCCTCCCATACTGTAGAAGTAACATTTCTCAGACTGCCTTCTCAATCTCTGTAACATTTCTAGACCTCGTCCTGTTCTTTACTGAAGTATCAGTCAATGCCCGAGTCACCTCACCTACAGATTACTGTAATGCTATTCTAGCTGGCATCCCATAAACACGTAACCATCGCTCACAACTTCTTCAGGGTAATAACCTGCTGCTCTAAATCCACTGAACACGTCACACCGATTCTCTCCCAGCGTCACTCTTAACTACAGAATACGACACACAATCCTGCTCTGAACATTTAAAGCTCTCCTCACCTCGCTGATCTCCTCCAGACTGGCACTCCTCTCGATCTCCTCCAGACTGGCACTTCTCTCGATCTCCTCCAGACTGGCACTCCTCTCGATCTCCTCCAGACTGGCACTCCTCTGCAGCTCGACTTTCTGTGCCACACGTCAGACTCGTGTGTCTCTCCTGGTGCTCCTCAACTCCTGAATTCTCTTCTCTCTCGTATCCGTCAGCTCGACTCGATGTCACATTTTAAAACTTCTCTTTTCAAGCTGGCATACCAATTGTGAAGTTTCACTGTTACTGCCAGTTATCTGTGTTTGTTTGCTAATTTTTACTTTTTGATTTCTCATGTTGTTTAATTTCATTGTAAGGTGACCTCGAGTGCTGAGATCATAAAACAGGATTCTCTGATGGCCAAATATAACAACACAATCGCTCAGCCTTACCTAGGAGACGTAATCCCCGGGCTCTGGTTTGTAAATGCCAAGCAGCACATGCGTTTATCCATCACTTCACTCCACAGCAGTGCCACTCACAATATGGCGGCAACGTGGACGTACGATGCTGCTGGTCACGTGGCGTCTAGTAATTCTGTCTATGGCTCTCTCTGTGCCACCCACCCGCACGGTGTTTCTGTATAGATGGGCAGACAACCCTTTGAAGTCTCTCAAGCGACTCTCAGGAAACTTCGAAAATCGTGACACGAAGTGGGTGACAGAAATCCTAACCCCCCTGAGCTCAATGCTGCCCCAGTGCCCCTGCTGATCATATAGTTACAATGGGGCAGGTGCCCAAGGACACAGTGTCTTCGTTTCGGCCTTGTGCCAATCAAGCTGTCATAAGCCCTAAAGATGCCATTTGTTGCCGTGCCAATGGACCCTCGCTCGTTTGGGTTGCTCAGAAGGACCGCCCACCATCGCCACAATTGACTCGAGACTTTGGGACGGTTGCCGTTTTTTGAGGCTCCCCTGCAGCCGGCGCTAAAGCTGCTCATTTGTGACAACTCAATGGGAAGGAAGGCTGCTGAAGAGACACCAGTCACTGCAAATGATTGCTTTGTTTCGGTGGTCTCTGTGGACCCCCTGGGACTACAACAACAACAACAACATTTATTTCTATAGCACATTTTCATACAAACAGTAGCTCAAAGTGCTTTACATATTAAAGAATAGAAAAATGAAAGACACAATTATAAAACAAAATAAATCAACATTAATTAACATCGAGTAAGGTTCAATGGCCAGGGGGGACAGAAAAAACAAAAACTCCAGACGGCTGGAGAAAAAAATAAAATCTGTAGGGATTCAGACCATGAGACCACCTGACCAGTCCCCTCTGGGCATTCTACCTAACATAAATGAAACAGTCCTCTTTGGATTTAGGGTTCTCACGGAAGGGCTTGATGATGATGATGGTCACGTAGACTTCTTCCTTTTAATCCGTCCATCATTGTTGGAGCATCATGAAGCTTTGAGTAGGTGGAGGTGGCGCAGGCCACCACCACAAAGAAACAGAAAAGAGAGTAGGGGTCAGTACTGATTTTAGAGCCACCATGAGTAGTTATTATGAGGAGATTGAACATACAGAGTATCAGGATTAAGTTAAATTAAGATTAAAATGAAGTTATAGAAAGGCCATGTTAAAGTAATGTGTTCTCAGCAGTGTTTTAAAGTGCTCTACTGTATCAGCCTGGTGAATTCCTATTGGCAGGCTATTCCAGATTTTAGGTGCATAACAGCAGAAGGCCGCCTGCCCGCCTCACCACTTCATTTAGGTTTAGCTCTTGGAATTCTAAGGAGACACTCATTTGAGGATCTGAGGTTACGATTTGGAATATAAGGTGTCAGGCACTCTGATATATGAGATGGCGCGAGATTATTTAAGGCTTTATAAACCATAAGCAGAATTTTAAAGTCAATCCTGAATGACACAGGTAACCAGTGTAGTGACGCTAAGACTGGTGTGATGTGCTCAGATTTTCTTTTCCTAGTTAGGATTCTAGCAGCTGCATTCTGCACTCGTTGCAAACGATTTATATACTGCAGGTTTTTGTTCCAATGAGGTTCACAATCAGTGATAATAACGGATCCCACTTCATTAGCTGCTCTTTTTGTCTCTTCTCTTATTCAGCAGAAAAGCACAGCAGTCTGATTTTTACATTTAGAAGACATTTTGAACAATTTGGATTTTTGTTGTAGCATGAAATGCTTAATAAATCTCTTTTGTTATTTTCCTCTTATTTTGCCCATTTTTCTGTGTAGTCCCCGCCCTTCATTGTGTCCTAACAATGACCATTATAAACAAGCAGAGCAGACAGCCAGCGAATGAAGAAAGGATGCTGCTAAATAACCAGGACACCTGGAAAAGCAGAGCGAAAATATTATAGTGAGCTCAGGGTCCGGACATGTGGGGGCACACAACTCGGGTGGGACAGGAGGACCTGGAGCAGCCCGTGAGCAGCAGGTAAGAGGGACACGGGCACAGCACTTCAATCGGACGCGTCACCCAGTTGCTGAAGCCCATTGGCTCAGAGGTCTCAATGCTGCCAGTCCTCAGATTGGATCCTGGATTGGAGTCAGCTTGTAGAGAGCCCCTGGTGAGGGGACAGTATGGCATATGGGCTCCATCGGACCCCTGGTGAGGGGACAGTATGGCATATGGGCTCCATCGCACCCCTGGTGAGGGGACAGTATGGCATATGGGCTCTGTCGGACCCCTAGTAAGGGGACAGTATGGCATATGGGCTCCGTCGGACCCCCGGTGAGGGGACAGTATGGCATATGGGCTCCGTCGGACCCCCGGTGAGGCAGAGGTGTGCAGTGTGTATGAAGTGACAAGCAGCTGGGTGTGCCTGAGAGGTCACCCTGAAGTTACCGATGGTCCTTTTTAGGGCCACTCGCCAGCCGTCGGCCTGATTCCATTCCTGGTCTTTGCAGTTTTGTTAAAAAGTCAACACACAGAAAGCAGAGTACCCGCGTTTAACGGCTTAGTACATTTTAATGACCAGTTAGCAGATTTAGGTTTGCAGTTTCTACATTTAGACCAGAAACACTGAAGGTGAAATGGCAGCTCAGTTAATGAGGCCAGGGGTCCAAATGAGAACAGAAGTCGGTTGGGCAGCCCCAGGGAGTCCCCAGGACCACTGCTATGGGTGTCTGAGCGCCATCTCGTTCTCTGCAGTGCAGTGCCAGTCACTCTTCGAGGGGGGTCTGCCAGGCAGCTGCCCTTCCTGGGTGGTGTCCTTGGAGGTTACACTACGATGGAGTGCCCACTAGCACTGCTGCCAATGTGAATGACCAAAGTCCATCAAAGCCCCCACTGATTCGTAATTATGTGACAACATTTCCACCCCATGCAATGTGAAAGATTCCATCAATTGTCCACCAATGTTTGGGGTGATTGTCCTTAGGGGCCCAAAGAATCCTAAGGGGATGTGGGGAATGTGCTTGTGGAACTGGGCCCACGTAGAGAGCGTTGAGAATGGGCCTGCGGGACACGTTGGAAGTTCAGAGCCTGGCACTGACCCGATTGTCCGATAACACGGGTTCACATTCCTGGACTTCTGTGTTTAAGATACGGCACCTCGCCTCTCACAGCCTGTGGGACAACGCAAAGCTTTAGAACCTCTTTGGGACGTCATCGGTCACGCGTTGGTGTGTGTGCTTCATTAGGGTTCACCGACAAAAGCGCGACGGACAAATGAGCGCCGACAAAATGGCGAGACAGGCCAAGAGAGTGGGACGTGTACGTGCGCATTATGTACACATTATGTGTTAGGTTATAACTGTTATAACTGCTGATGGCATGCCGCGAACAAAGAACTCAGTCGAGGGTTGGCATAACGCGTCGTATACAAAGCAGAATTACCAGCAGTCAGGCAGCCAGCAAGTCCAAATACGCTCAGCTATCAAGACGTCTTGCTGCAATTCTTCCTACATATGCAGGGCGTGATCTTAAGGACCATCTGCGTCCGTGCTGATGCCATGGCGCGTCTCATAATATTGACTTCTAAAATAAACATTATTATACATGCGGCTTCAAATGCTCTTCGTTTCCACGCTTCACGTGATGGGATTTGATGAATGAAGCTCCTCTCGTGGACAGCTGAGACGCTCAGCCTTCACTCCGTCATCTCGGGGGGCCGCATGGTGGAGAGCTGAGAAGACAGCAGAGACGAGTGCCTGAAGAATGTGACGCTCCTGTCCCCATACAGTCAGATACAACTGAAATGTGGTCTCACCGCTGCTTTTAAGCCTGACCTCCATTTGAAGAGCTAAGGTTACAGCTTGGGCGGCACGGTGGCGCAGTGGGTAGCGTTGCTGCCTCGCAGTTAGGAGATCCGTCTGGGTTCACTTCCCAGGTCCCCTCTGTGTGGAGTTTGCATGTCCTCCCCGTGTCTGCGTGGGTTTCCTCCCACAGTCCAAAGACATGCAGGTCAGGTGACCCTAAATTGTGCTTAGTTGAAGTTTTAAAGTTCCTAAATTTAACGCGCCTTTCTTTGAGGAATTCTCAGACTGAAAGTCAATTCTAATTACGAGCTGTGACGAGTCGGCGACTTTAACGTTCGTATCGCCAGTCAGTGTGACCTCTTCTTCTGATGCGAGACGCGTCACATTGCGCAGGTGACACGTCAGACTCGGTGATCACTAAACGCGTCACATTGCGCAGGTGACACGTCAGACTCGGTGATCTATCAGATCATTAATATGTCAGATTGAACCAACGAGAGACAACACTTGTTTCAAACTTACAAACATTCAGCGCCGTCAGTCCGTTTGTGGTGCCGACGACAACGGCGAAGATAATAAAGAGTAAGGGGAGCCATTTTAATAGTCAAGTGAGAGCTGCTGACGATGACGATGATGAGACGTTAGAAAGTCTTCTAGCATTGAGTGTCTGACCTCAAGAGAACACGCCGGAGAGCTGTTGAAGGGCGCTCAGGTTTTCATGTTCTGCCTGCTGCCTTCTGTTGATTGTTGTCTCTCCTGTCCTTCATTACGGTAATCCAGTCAGCTAAAAACAAACAGCGTCAACTATAAGGGATCTAACGCTGGCCACACTCCGTAAAGGGGACGACGGCGTCCTCGTAATCCGCTCGATGTGTGAAGTTTACGTCAGAGTCGATGATCACCCCAAGTTCTTTACCTCCGACTCCGACTCCGATAAGTGCATTGCAAAGACCCAAGGGTGCTACAGGATTCTGAAATGTGACATTAAATATTCATAAATAATTTCAGGTGTCGTGAAGTTTTTTTTGTAATTTATTTATTTGACTGCCACTACAAGCAATGGGCCTGACATTCAGACTTTTTAATGACAGATGACGTTATTGATTAGAAGATCAGTCCACTTCCCTGTATCCATTGCAGCAGCAGATTCCAAGTAATAAGGCCGTGGATGCCACACTGGACTCGCCAACGTGCCAGGGGAGTGTCAGCCGTCAAAGTTGAGGGGGCGGGCTCTAACAAGCCCTGTGGTTTGATTGGTGAGAGTGCCCATCCATCTTTGGCCGTCAAGTCAGTGGCACACATGAGATGCAGACACCTGAGTGGGTGATGACGTCGTTGCTTGTCATTTGTGGTGACATTTCCCTGTCCTCGTGTCCACCACGGAGGCTTGCGGTCAGAGCTTTGCTTCCTTTGGGACGTTGGGGCTGTGAGTGTCTCCTTCACAGAAGCTCTCGCTGTCTCCACACGCCATCTCAGCACCGCCATATGCAGCCAAGTCCAATCCTCCACTCCCATCCCGTGACTTCCTTTGGTGTCCGGTGTAAAGTTTTATCTGAACCTATAAACGTATGACATGTCGCTTGGCATTTCTCCGCGGTTCCCCTTCCAGGCATGAAGGCACATCGCACTTCCTTGATGTTCAGCATTCCGCTCCTTCTTCGCTCAACGACCTGCTTGTCCACCTTCAGCCCGCGTCCTGAGGTCTTGATCCCAGTAGGGGGCGCCACAAGTCCCAGACCAATGATCGAGTGGTCAGGTTTTTATGGTCATCATTCAGACGGGGTCCCCCAGGCTGGCCTTCACATTCTGTCCATTTTGGATTCTTTTATTTACTCTTAATGTGACTTAACGTGGTTGATTTTCTGTGTCGTTCTTTTTTCAAGAGCTGGGGTCACCTGCCAGTCCCCTCCAGGAGCTGCCCACTGCCCTGTAACGCTGGAGGGTCCCCCACAGTCCCTGCTAATTCAGTTCAAATGAAGGTAACGTTTAAGTTTCGGTGAGTTACGCTGATTTTGTTTTTTTTCTTTGCTTTGTGTTTTTTTGAACCCGTGTTCTTCTCTCTTTTTTTTTTTTTATTCTGTGTTAGGAGGTCTCGGTCTGCCATTGCTGGAAACTCTTTAATGCTTTTGTGCTCTGTGGAGCGTCTTAGTGTAGCAGGCATTTTGTGAAAGTAAACTTTGTATTCTATGAAGACCCGCTGTTTGCCCGTCAGTCTAGCCGGGCTCTTAAGGTAACCAAGCCCCCCATAGTGGGTGATTCTGGAAGTGTTTTGTGGGACCAGTGCCAGCTGAAGGTGGGAAGGGGTGAGGGCGCCCCTCTGTGTTCATAGTGGGTCGTCTGTGTTAGAATTTGATGACCTGGGGGGAGTCACCCTCAGTGTCGAGAGCCCACATCCCTTCTGTTACATAACTGGCACCACTTTCACACATGGTGCCCCCAATGGATTGGCTGCCTGTAATCACCATTCCAGATTTCTGCTGAGGGTGCTTCATGCCACCCTAGGGGCCTGACCATGTCACCCATATCTAAACGTGCCACTGTTTGGGACCTAAAAGCTTTGGGACTCCTAAATCAGAACATCTGTCGCCAATGACATGTAACGGGCTGCCATTTTGTTCTGACCTCCTCACGTGTGGTTGTCAATTTTCTCCCCTTTGCCTGTCACTCTTGTTCCCAAATGAATCCCCTTTACTCGATTATGTTAACCTCCTTAGGAAGTCGCCTTGGATAAAAACACCTGCTAAGCAAATCAACGAGTCTCTTCACAGGTCGAATCAGCGGGCGCTCTGCGCGGGTCTTTACGGTAGCGGCCTGTCGTAACTCCGTACGTCAGCGCACGAGGGCGTGCCTGGCAGGTCGGGGGCGTGTCCACATGGCCCAGCCTCTGACGTTCGCTGCGCTTGTCACTACGGCGGACTCCTCGACTCCAGCAGTGGCTTTGTGACATTTGAGGAGGCTGTTCGCTCGAGGGCCGCCACTGTCGCGCTTTTGGTGGTTTATTTAACAGACCGACTTTACGGCAGGTAAGTGAGCGGCGGCCAACTCTGTGCCCTCGGCTAACGTTCACGCTCACTTGGTCTTTTTTACGAAGTCACGCCGAGTCGCGATCTCCTGCCCGCTGAAGTCCATCAGCTCAGCCGCCGGCAGTGTGTGTGTGTGTGTGTGAGAGAGCGAGAGCGGCGGTGTCGAGGGCGCGTGTGGACAACCGCAGCAGGTCCCCAGATAGACGCCTCTTTTAAAGTGGCCTGTGACGTCTCGGTGTCGAGGGGCTCTGAAAACCGTCGACCAGACAGCCAACCGGACGATCAGAAAGAGGCGGCGCGGGTGAACGTGCACTCAGTGAGAAGAGAGAAGTAGTCGGTGGCGGCCGAGGCGAGAAGTTCAGCAATTTGAGCTGGCGACCAGCCGGCAGACCTTTGATGTCACCAGGGACGTTACCGAGGAAAGTTGGAGATGTCAGCTGAGATGCGGCGTCCTGCACAATACGGCAAATAAACTGAGGTGTCTTTTCAGTTGGCGAACACAAAAAGAGCAAATCGGCAGGTGCCAGGCGTCGTGTGATTTCATATAAGTAAATACTTGATTATCCAAGGTGACAGACAGCGTGTTTGACCAATCAGAGCACAGGCAGGGGAGGTGACCTGCCCAGGGTCACACTGTGGTGTCAGCAGTGGGATTTGAACCGCACTGTGTCTCGCCCGAGGAGGCCGTTTCAAATGTATGGCGCGGTGGTTGGCCTCTCCGTGTGCCCGTGTGGCAGCAGTTAAATCATCCGTCCATTAACCAACCCGCTATATCCTGACGACAGGGTCACGGCCCAGCCAAAGTAAAGGATGGCGGTGCTCGTGTGCCTGGACTTTGAGTCCTTTTTGTTTCTCATTAACTCGCCTCGTTCTTCCTTTCCTCACCTGAGGTGGCCGTCACACAACTACAGAGGGCACCGTCCCTCGGCTCCGGGGATGGCCGTCTGCTCCCATGTCGTCGTTGATTCTGCCTGACGGGACACTGGCCGTGAGGTGCCCTTGGCATTCTTCCACTGTGACTGGCAGTGGGGTGGTCTGTCCGGTCTGTTTATATAGCGCCTTTCACGAGGGGTGTTTTAATGATTCAGAGACGTGATTGTGGCCCATGGTTTTGTATTTTCGGGCCCCCCGGTGTGCGCTCACCCGTTTAAGTCACCTTTCGTTTTCCTTCAGACATATCGAGCTGCCACGTGCTCTGCCAGGAGTGACAAGGTGGCATCAGCAGAGAGTCGATTCGCCACCAGTCTGAGTGTAAGTGAAGGCACTGAGCCGAGAAGTCACCCTCAGGTTCTTCATCACAGGCCACAAGCACCACTGAGAGCTGTGGACACTGACGTCGCAGGCCTCCATCTTTTGTGGGCGGGGTGGAATGATGTCATATGTCATGTGGCCAGCTGTAAACAAAAGACCCACAAAGTGGCAGTGCGGGAAAACCCGTCATAACAATAACATTTATTGACAAAAGGCACAAAGGGACAACAAAGTAAGTGCAGAAAATCCCGATGTTGTGCCGCGTCTGCGGGTTCGGCCGGTGGGTGATGTTGTATAAAGCGCCTTTCCTGACTCTTTACGTCTGTTTGTAAGCGAGTCCCTCAGCTCCTGTTCTCTCTTTTCTCTCTTCTCCTTAGACCTGCATGGCATGTGGAGGAGGACTGCACTGAGCCTCGGGCGACGCCAACTCCAGGGAGGACCTCGAGGACACGCTGATCAGGTTCCACCAGCCAGTGTCTGCACCTTCCTGTCGTCATCTTTATTTATGACCTTGACCTCGTAACTGAGCACCACTTTGTTGTATATAGTGCCTTAACCCCGAGGGTCCTGTAAGTGTGCCACTGCCCGATTATCCGAGGGTCTCGACTGTCCTTCGCTACAAGGTGCAGTGCGTGTTTCCCAGAAGACACGTCTAAGATCTGAGTGCATGGCACGCTGGCACAGGGCTACGTGCTGCCATCTTGTGCTGCCCATGTCTGGATTCTGGATTGATTGACATTCCATGTGGTGTTGGGCCAGTGCCCAGTGGGTATGTTGGGTATAGCAGTGAAGCTGCCCTCTTGCACACGACTCGTTTCTGTTACCCGTTTTGTGTCTTTGGTTTCATTTTCAGGTGCTTTTTATTTTATTATTCTTTTCCTGATGTCGTTGGGCTGCCATTTTGTGGTGCTGACTTTTGTTTATAGCAACGGTTACCGTTGCCAGTCATGTGACACGTGAGGTCATCGTGTCCTGCCCATTTAAGATGGCGGTGCCTCATGTGCCGTGTCCAGGGCTGTGGATGTGCTCAATGAGGACTCTTGTGGTGGCCCCCCAGAAACACGCAGGGTGGGCAGTTTGGTTTGTGTTTTTGGATTTTAATTGAAGTCCAGCAGTAGTAGTGGACCGTCGAGGTGGCTCGCCCACTTAGGTGCCACTGGTCTTTGGGGACATTCCAGACGTGTCCTTTGATGGCGGTGCCTCTGCCTCTCCCCATTGAAAAGTGAATCCCTCTGAAGGTCAAGCAGTCCTCGCCCCTGAAAATGGCCGTCGGTCCATCGAGCGTTGCTTGGTGACAAACACGAGGGGGCCGAGAGGGGGACGTGTGGGCCTGATCACGGAGGCCAACTCTCTGCCCCCCGTGTGACGTATTTGGAGTTGTCTGGCAGCGGGTGCCAAGGTTGTGTGGTGGACAAGGCAGGCATGCCCAAACTGTTGGCCTCGATTCGCACCTTTGACCCCCGGTGCTTACCTGTTTAACCCTCAGGTACGACGCATGAACACCTCAACGCTGCCCGAGGCCGGCGGTCTCGACTCCAACTCCTTACCAGGGGCTTCAGGCCGCTCCGCTCACGAGGTGTCCCTGCTGGGATTGGCGGACGTGTCACCTGAACGACTGGCCTCGGGGTCACACCGCCACCTGAATGACGCCAGTTGGGGTCACAGCACAAGCTTCACATCAGCCCCTCATCATGGCAGTCTGTGCCATCTTAAGCCAGGTGATGCTTGGCGCATGTGTGTGGCGCTCTGTGGATGGCGCAGGCGTCTCCTTCAGTTTCTGTTGAATTTACGGCGACTTGCTGGCTGCTTCATGTGAGGTCAGTCAGGTCCCCATGGTCGGCGGGTTTAGTTTGCCAGTTGACCTTCTCGCAGCCCCCAGACCTCCATTTCACTTCTTCATGCCAGTGGGTACACACTGGTTAGTGTATCTGAGTTTAAATCCGGAAACAAAGACCCGCTTTAACATTTTCTCTTTGTCTCTGTCTCCTCTGCATATGTCCCAGAATCCTCCTCTGGCCCCGACCTCCACTCACCCTGTGCATTGGAATGTTAATAATCTGCCAGCTCATGTGCCAGCTGCCCGCTGTGCCACTCCCTCAGCTCCCCCATAAGGCACTCGGTTTAAAGCCACACATACTCAGACGTTACGGTGAGCAGATTGTGAAGGCGCAGTGGGGGTCCACCTGAAGCCCGCCTCCTTTCCCTTTGCTGGGTGAGCTCAGCGGTGCCTCCGGTGGCCACTTGTGATTTTAATGCTGTGTGGCGAGGCGCTATATAAAACAAACGTCTGACTGCTCGAGTTTGTATCTATCTGTGCTGATGCGGGCTGTGAAAGGCGCTATAGAAACACAGTTGAAGACTCGCCGGACGGGGTGCCCCCTAGTGGTTGTGAACTTGTCACCAGGCTCTTCAGTTTATTTTCTGGATTGATTGATTAATTGATTGAATTTCTTTTCATTTTTTATTCAAGCTTAGGATGTCACACAAGCGGCCTGCTCGCCGAATCCAAGGAGTGGAAAAGAACATCTGGTAAGCCCCCCGAGCTGCCGTGTCTTTGCTGTGAAGGGGCGCGGTGTGTGTGAGTGAGCAGTGTGACCTGCGGGGGGCGTACCTGAGCCCCAAGCCCTGACACACCTTCATATCATTAACAGGAAGCCCTCATACTGGCTCCTCCGCCATAAAGAGTCCAGCAGCCCACCTTATGCCGGACCCCGAAATACGTCCAGGCCCACCATTTAGCACCCAGGAAACACTTAAACCTCCTAAAAACAAGAACTACTGCTCCCCACAGCGCCCCCTGCTGGCATAGTGGTTAACTCTGAGGTTGTGGGTCCAAATCCCACCACTGACCCCGTGACCCCAAGCAAAGTCGGAATAACCTGAAGCCAGTTGTACCCCAAATGTTGTACGCCATCTTGAATAAGAGCGTCAAGCAGAGAAATAAACCCAGCAGGACGACCCAGCAGGACTACGACTCCCATGATGCTCTGTGGGTGTGTGTCTGGGATTCTGCCGCCTACAGTATGGCCCGGGTTGCTTCAAGTCCTCCATTATAAAGTCTGCCCTGCTGATTAAGAACCGTCCATCCCATCCAGAGCGCCAGGCAGAGTGCCAGCCAGTCCGTGCCCTCTTACAGTATGTAAGCCTGTAGTAAAGTGGGCAGCTTGTTGAAAGGCACTATATACCCGTGGTCCTCTGTGGTTAACTGACCCTCTGTGGGCCGCCGTGCTGGAGTCACATACTGAGCAGCAGGTGACAGCAGGTGACTCTGTGCCTGGTCCCGTCACATGGGCCATGCCTGTCCGTTCTTAGACTGTGATTGGCCTCTGCCTCAGCGTTTGACTCCGCCTCTTCTTCCTCTTGTCCTTTCCAGGTTGGAGTTCACTAAGATGGCCGCCGACTATAAGCCGGTCAATCTCGGACAAGGCTTCCCCAACTTCTCTCCCCCGGACTTCGTCAGGCAGGCCTTCAGTGACGTCGTCTCAGGAGAAGACTGTCTGATGCACCAGTACACCCGGGCTTTTGTAAGTCAGACCGCTTGACTTTTATATAGCGCCCTGCTTGTTACAGATGTACCATGAGGGTGACCCGTATGCCAGTCGGCCACAATGTTAAAAGCACCCGCCTAATGTCGTGTTGAAGACCCCTGAAGGTGCCCTGTGGTCTCTGGCACCAAGACGTTGGCAGCAGATCCTTCAGGCCCTGTGAGCTCCGAGGTGGGCCCTCCATGGCTCGGACTTGTCAGGTGGAGGTCACAGGAATTTGGAGGCCCTGAACTCTTTGTCACCTTCCTCACCTCTCCTGAGCTGTAAGTGCAGGGTGACAGGGCACAGCCTCCTGCTGAAAGAGGCCACTGTCACCACAGAGTGCCAATGCCATGAATTGGTGTACGTGGCCTACAATCCCCAGGTCGACGGTATGTGCCAAAGTGACCTCCACATGAGCGCCAGGACCCAGGGTCTCCCAGCAGCACATTGCCCAGAGCCTCACTCTGCCTCCTCCTCTGGCTTCCCCCTTCCCACAATGCATCCTGCTGTCATGTCTTCACCATGTAAGTGACACGCACACAGCTGGCCGTCCACACGATATTCATCGGACCAGGCCACCTCCCTCTATTGCTCTATGGTCCGGTTGTGGGTGCCGTTGGCATCAGCGTGGGCACTCTGACTGGACTGCACCTACATGGCACTGAATGTTCCGGCACCTTTCACCACCTGTGGCTCTTCTGTGGGACCTGACTAGATGGGCATCAGTGAGCCTTGGCACCCATGACACTTCCACTGGCTCACCACTTTTAGTTGGTACCGATGACTGCCCAAGACCCAGTCGTCTAGCTGTCCCAATTTGTCCTTCGTCACTGTGGCTCAGATCTTTATGCTTGCCCAACATGTCCCCTTCAAGATCTGGCCTGGGCAGGTGCCATTGTGACAAGGTCATCAGTGTCGGCCACTTTACCTGGCAGTGGTTTTAATGTTGGCTTATCGGTGTAAGTCCCTGAGGTCTCGACTAGACTCTTGTGACAGTCTTGACACCTTTTAAGGTGACGTCCCTAAGTTGATAAAACAGGACGCAGTTGGCACTGAAAGCGAGGACTTTGTGGAGTGAACTGCCACTTGGCCTCCCCCTGACCATGAACCCCCCCAGGGTGACTCTTTCTTTCTTTCTTGTCTTGTGTCCACAGGGCCATCCCAACTTGGTGAAGATCCTAGCCAAGCTGTATGGGCAGCTCCTTGGTCAGAGCATTGACCCGTTTGGTGACATCCTGGTGACCGTGGGTGCCTATCAGGCTCTCTTCACGGCCTTTCAGGCGCTGGTGGATGAAGGAGATGAGGTATGGGGACTCGGGTTCAAAGGGGTGGGGGGTATGCGTCCTTTGTGTCCCACCTGCTCACCAATGACATCCAGTCTGCGCCTCCTCGCGTACCATTTCAGTATTTGGTGGCCGTGCCCCGATCGCTGCCCTCCCACTGACCACCCTGTAAGTCCACTGAAACAGAAGGAAGGCGATGTCTGATGTCTGGTCACCCCGTTTACGCAGGGTCTTGAATACCCCAGTTCAGGATTTCAGTCTGGGTGCTGACAAACCCCCCCAACAAAAAGCCCCACTGCCAGCGGGGTCTCCGGTGACAGAGCAGACCTTTGGACCACTGGAGGTGACCCTTTGTGCCCCCCTCACCCGGGTTTAAGTGCCATACTGGGGTTCATAAGGTAGGATGGGTGAGTTCCCAAGCCCAGATGCTTGCAGTGCATTGTGGGAGTTTCTCCTTCACCTTTCAGGCTGTTCATCTCTGGGGGTTCACTGTGAGCCCCCCATAGTCTGCTGTTCACTGGCACCTGTCTGTGTTGACACGGCGACTCCCAGGTTGGCTCTGCTGCCTGTCACCCAAGACCCCTGCAGTGAGTCTGCGGGCACAAGGCTGGCACGTTTCTTCACAAGTGGGTGGGCAGCCCCGAGATTCAGTCGAGGACCTCCGCTGCTGAGCTGAGAGGCTGTAAGGTGTTTCATAATTAAAAACCCTTAGAGGGTTCGCCATAAGAAAACCCCAAATGGTGAGTGTGGAGTGCCAGGCCGCTCAGGTGCCTTTTGCTTTGCTGCCCACAGGTCATCATCATTGAACCCTTCTTTGACTGCTATGAGCCGATGGTGAAGATGGCGGGGGGACGTTGTGTGTTTGTGCCCCTAAGACCAAAGGTAAGCGTTCCGTCGGCCTGTGCCCAGCGCTGTGGCGGCATGTGGGCAGAGTCTCTAGGAATGAGGGGCTGGAGGGACACTGATCCTTTCATCGTCTGTCCCAGGAGTGAGAAGTCCCTCCAAGCTCCCTGTCATCTCTCTGAGTGGACTGTATAGCGCCTTTCATGTCTGTCTGTCTGGCACCAGCGAGGCATTCACTTGCGTGGTGTCCCTCCGAGTCGGGGGTCCTCACTTGGACCGCTGGGCTCAGACTGCCAAGTCCAGCCACTAGTAGGACTCACCCCTCCAGTGACCAACTGGGCACCTGGCCTTTCTCCTGTTATATAGTGCCTTTCACATATCAAGTACATGGTGCCTCGTCATATCTTCTTGATAATATAGTGCCTTTCATCTCAGGTGGTGCCCATCTCAGTCCTCGGGCCAGAGGAGGAGGACTGCCTGCCCTCTAGTGACCAGGCGGGCATCGTCGTTTCACGCTGCTACACTATCGGTATATTATATAGCGTCTTTCACACCCTTCTGTCCGTCTGTCTCATTCATTTATGGCCTTTCTCGTTCTCCCACGTGCTTACTCTCCTGTTCTGATGTGTCATTTCCATGAAGTGGCCATCGTCCTTGTGTTGTCACATGTGCAGAGTTTGTGCCCCCAACATGAAATGAATGCATCGCCACTTTGGCACCAAGATAACCGAGAGCACTTCATTAGAGTGTAATATAGCGCCTTTCCTGTCTGTGATAGTTTAACGCTGGCCTTTCATATTTCTCTGTTATATAGCGCCTTTGAACTCTGTCTCTCTCTGTCTGTCTATTAGTAGTCGTAGCGTTACTGGCATTCTCACCCGACACTCTGCAGTGCCAGGGTAGACAAGCATGGCACTGCCAGTGGTGATGGGGTGGGCACTATATTGAGTGACAGACATTATATAGCGCCTTCCTCATCTAGTATATGAATCTCTGTATTTGATTTCTATGGTGCCATTGTGCTGCCAGTGAGGCCTTCCCTGGACACTGGCACTCCCTTGGCACCACCGGGTTTCCGACAACTCCCGCTGACTTTCTCTTTGTTTTGGCTCAGGGTACGCCAGACAAGCCGGCGCTGTCCAGTGGGGACTGGGCACTGGACCCTGATGAATTGGCCAGCAAGTTCACGGAGCGCACCAAAGCCATCGTCCTCAATACCCCCAACAATCCTTTAGGGAAGGTAAGACCGAGGGGGGGCAGGCAGAGCCCCCCGATGTCCAGTCCAGAGGGGCCGGCTCATTGTCACCTTACTCGTCCTCAGTGTGTCCAAGTTTGTCCGTCCTCCTCGCTTTGGACCGCTTACTGCTGCCCTCCGAATCATTTTAGAATGCCCAGCCTGTGCCTGCTCAGTTTGAATCATTCACAGCGGTGGGTCCACCTGTTCAGAAGGTGATGCTCTGGGTGAGTGCCCGCTCACTGGGCACCTCTCCACAGCCACGGTAGTGCCAATCACATTCTAACGCATGGCTGTTTCAGATCCTTTAGGCCAGTATGGAAGTCGGGGAGGTGCCAGCAGCATCAGGTACAAAGCAGGAGCCAACTTTAGAAGGGATGCCAGCCCACCAGAAGTTGGCCACTCACCTACACGGTGCCAGTTTAGAATGACCTGTGTTTGGGTGGTGGAGGACAACACGCACAAACATGGAGAGGGCAGGGGATTCGAACACAGACACAGGACCACTGCAGCCCCAAGGATGCCAGCTCTCTGAAAACGGGTGCAATGCGCCTCTGTGTGGCACTCGCCCTCCCGTCATTGTCGGGTCTCTCCCTGCCCGATTCCTCCAGCTGAGGGCATTTTTACTGTCCCAATGGCATCACAGCTGAGCTATGGGGTACCCAGTGCCCTCTGCTGCCCCCTGGTGGCCGCGAGTGACCCTCCCTGACTCGTGTGTCTCGTCCCCTCAGGTGTTTAAGCGTGAGGAGCTGCAGGTGATCGCCGAGCTGTGCTTGAAACACGACGTGGTGTGCATCAGCGACGAGGTGTACGAGTGGATCGTGTTTGACGACAACGCGCAGCGTCAAGATAGGTGAGACTTGTATGGCCTTTCATGCAAGGAGGCGAGAATGAAGTGGCGGCTGGGCGATGACAGGGGGTCCTCGGGGCGACCGGCCATCTGCTCCAGTGACGGACTGTTTTAAATGAATCGGTTATCGTGCAGGGTGACAATAGGGTGACATGGGCACAGATGATTACGTCTCTGTGTGCTCCTTCCTTATCATGATAGACAGGAAAGGCTCGACAGGAGATAACGGTGAGAGGCACTATATTACACTCGAGGAGGTGTCACGCCATTCCTGGCCGGTGCCATGTTGCACAAGGTGGCTGGACGTGTGACAATATGACTGCCACCGATTTTGTAAGCTTAGTGACATAGAGCTGTCACGGTCACCCATCAGAGCGGTGCGGGCAGGTAGGTGGGCTCTGGCCACGTCTGTGTGCTGATTGGTGCTTTTGTCCTCCAGGATGGAGATACTCTGCCAGCAAGGGCCATCAGAGTGTCACCTGGCGCCCTTCACTCCGTTGCTTGATGATGGTGATGGTGATGGTGGCAGACCTGTTGGGTTTCTGTGTGCTTTACTTGGTTGGCATGCAGGCTGCGCCATTCTTCTGACCTCTCTTTTCCTTTACTGCTTCAGCTAGCTTCCCTGGCATGTGGGCACAGACGGTTACCATTGGAAGTGCTGGCAAGACCTTCAGTGCCACAGGATGGAAGGTGAGATGCGAGAGCTGGGGCGCTGTGGTTGTCATTTCTTGCTGCTAAGGATTTGTGATCTCCGAGGTGTAACAAAATGGCTAAGCAGTGTGCCCCGAGTGTTCACTTTTGACCGTTTCTAGTGGCACCGTGCCACGGTGGTGCTGCTCCAATTCCCAGTCCAGTCCCCATTGATTTTCTGTAGTATTTTAATTTCTTGCCATAGGCATGCCAGTTAGACTAGGTGGCACCCGCCATGAACCTGGCGCTTCTGGGATGGGCTCTGGCAACACCAACACAGCTCTGGGTTTGGTGAATGCAGAGACGAGCGATGCCCACATCCAAAGTGCCCAAGAAACCTGGGGCTCCTGGGAGGGCCAGTGCGGTCACCGCGGGTTGTGGCGCTCAAAGCCTGAACTACTCCCGGTGCTCCCGCCAGCACTGCCCATGTGGCATTCCCTCTGCAGGCACTGCCATTTTATTGTAACCCTTTAGAGGCCAACTCTGCCAGCACAAAATGGAGGCCTTCAAATGCCAAGCCAGCAGAATGGGGTCATCGGGACCCCCAGTGGCATTTGAGGAAATGGCCGGCCGAGGGGTTGAAAGTGTGGAGCTCTGCATGGGGTCTTCTGGCCTCTCAAAGGAATCGGCAGAGCCAGTGTGTTGTGACAATTCACCAAGGGTGGCCAGACCCCCTAAGCTGTTTTTGACAATCGTATTCACTTCACTAAGGGGGTCCTTGAAGCCAAGAGGCTCACCACATTCTTTTGATTCTTTGTGTGACAGACAAGCCCCTCAAGCACAGGAAAGGCGCTATATAAATAAAATGTGTTGTTATTACTCTTATTGCCACCTGGCTGGTGGCACTTCCTCTAAGTCCCCACTCGGTGTCACCAAACACATGGCTTACTTGTCACTTGAAGGTCCCATCTGTGACTTTCAGTGGTTTGGGCTCCTTGTCTGTGACCAGCTGACATGTCCGTACCACAGTGCATGATGGGACGAGCTCATCTGTCTTTTTGTCACCTGCCATCGGCCACACGTCACAGGACTGACTGACTGACTGACTGAGTGACGTCATCCTTCATTTATGGTCCTTCTAAGGTGAGTTTGGAGCCTCTTCTTGGGACTGCCATCTTCTCGTGTGCTTGGCGATGAACCAAAGAGACGTCCATTGGTCGGGTCACTTCTGGTGCCCTGCTTAGCTGTCACTCGCCCCACCCCCCCCGACCCCCGTTTGTATTGTCTATGGTGGGACTGCATTGTTTGTGAGCGGCTGTCTGACTAACACGTCTGCTTCCTCCCGGCTTGTTAGGTGGGCTGGGCCATCGGCCCTCATCACATCCTGAAGCACCTCCAGACCGTCCACCAGAACTCGGTGTATCACACGGCCACTGCAGCTCAGGTACGCTGGCCGCCAGACCCTCGTGGGCGTCCTGCCCGTGTGTCCGCTCTGATGCCAATACTCCTTAATTGACCTTGCGGTGGCTTGAACTTCAAATCCCACCCTGGCCGCTATCTGCTCTTCATGTACTTTGGCTTCCCTCCTACTGCTGAAGGGTGGGCATTTTGGGTTGACTGGGGGGCACAAAGGTTAGTCCGGCCAATTCCTGCTTAGTACAGACGACAAAGTCTAGATATGCCCTCTAGCATTGGCGCCGTAGCCCCCTTAGCATTATGTTTACCCCCCAAATGCTGACTTTGTGTGTAAGAGAAACCCGCGCCCACCGACACGTCACAGGACAGGCCTGTCGAGTGCCCAGTGCAGTACCGACGCCCTTCGTGTCACATGTTTTGTCACCAGTGCCCAGCCTGCCATCATAGTGGGGACAGTTGACATGAGTTTCTTTGGGCTCGTGGTACTTGCATGTGCCTGACCTGTGAGATCGACGTGCCACTTGTGTTATGGTGGACTGAGTGACTTCCACATTTGCCGTATTGTGAATGCGCCTTTGCCACGCTGATACTGCCACACCAGGCAAATCACGGCCATGCCGTCATACGGTCTGCGTTGGTGTCTGATGACTGATTCACACTGTTGTCCCGTTTACATTTATTTGCTTGGCAGACACTTTTATCCAAAGCGACTTACAAAGAAGGCCAACATAATCAGTGTGCCCAGCTGACTGGCACAAGGGAAGCGACTTAACACCGTCGGCTCAGCTGATGTGTCGGGTTCCATTTGTTCTAAAAGTGCCTTTACACGCTATTGTGTGCTTTGGTTGAAGGCTCCGCCCACTCATGAATATTGATGAGTTACCATGGAGGGGCCGGACGCAGGATTTCGTTTTTTTGCAGTGTGATTGTATCTCATCCACTAGATGGCAGCAGAAGTCTGTCCTGCGTGTCATTCAGGCTTTATTGGGGGGCACTGGGGGTCCACGCCAAGGAGGCTAACTTGCTGTGTGGTACTCGGCTGTGTGTTTGGCGGTCGCAGCCTCAAGTGCTGAGGGCAGTTTGGGTCTCTGTGTCCCCAAAAAGACACTGCAGCACCAGGGAGGGTCCACGGGGGGCAACCGAGGAGGAGAACAGAATGGAAATGAGGACTGAGTTCCGGGGGGCCAGTGGGCTCTAGCTGTTACCGTAAAGCCCAGTGTGTAACGAGAGGAGCGGTGGCACACAGACTGGCGCCCATTTCACACTTGGAGGTTTTTCTTAACTTAAAGACCACCGAAGACCCATGGAGGTGTGCTGAATGGGGGGTCTTCAGACATGACTTGATGTCACGTTGAGGAATGAGCTGATTGGTTGCCTCGTCGGGGTTATTCAGAAGCTAAAAACTGAAAAGGTGGTGGTAGTGTGGACCCCCCGATCAGCTCAAGACCCCCAATCGGCTGACTTGGGTTGTGTTTGTTCTTCTTACCCTCCTGCAGGAAGCGGTGGCCCGAGGATTTCAGAGGGAGTTGGACGTCTTGGGAAGACCAGAGAGCTACTTCTTTCAGTTACCACGGCAACTTCAGGAGAAACGCAACCGCTTGGCGGAGTGCCTGCTGTCGGTGGGCATGCGGCCCATCATCCCTGAGGGGGGCTACTTCTTGAATGCTGATATCTCCGCTCTCAGTAATTGACTTTTTACATTACTTGGGCAGAGGGGCGGTGGTCCGTCGTTGACGCTGACCCTTCAGTTCGGTGGGTGCTGATTGGATTGGGTAACTCCAGTCGGGGCAGCGAGTGATTTGTAGAAATGGGGGCGAAACTGACGTGCCACCGACCCAGGCTGCACTGGGAGACAGTGAGAGAGAGAGAGAGGGCACCCTCTGCCTGGCATAGGAGACATTCTGTGCAGTGGTAGTTGTGGTGGGCACCCGTGACGTGTTTACAGGTCAAATAGTCGAAGCTTACAGCCTTCGTTTACCGAGAGGGTGCGGTGACGTCACCTCAATGAAGACCCTGGCAGGGCAGGTTTAGTGCTTGGTGGGTAGATGGGGGGTCTGTGGCTCTTCTCATTGACAGAACACACGTGTGCCATCGCCAGATGAGAGGTCCGAGGGGCTGGGTGGCGGTCTGTCTGTCTTTCTGTCTGTCCATGTAGGTTGGCAGACCCACAGCTTTGTCGTTCTCCACTCCGGTTCTCGATGTTCTGATTTACATCCTAACGCAGAGACCCCCTCATTGTGCCCTTTAGCCTTTTGATCGTAAGTTTTGTTTCATGGCTACGCTTACAAGACCCCATAACATGGCTGGCAGCTACAGAGCAGCCTGGGGGTCTCAGATCGGGGTGGCACTCTCATCTCTCAGCCAGGCAGTTTTGGGATAAAATGAAAGAATCCCCCCAGTTTAGGTGAAGACCCCCCGCTTTTCCCCCAAATTCACTTTGTTGCATGCCAGGTCTCTGCCCAGCGGTGAAGGGCATGCAGTCAGCTATAAATCCCACCCCCTCCATGTAACCCTGCGAAGGGAGGCCGACACGATCGACTTCTGACATTTGGTTTCATCCTCTTTAATACCTCGGAGTGCCACAAAGTGACCTCATTGGGGCGACGGGCAGCCGTGACATGGGTACCCACTTGCTGGTTGAGTATTGGGCATCTCTGTGGCATTTTACTGCCATAGCTGTGAATTGTAACCTTCTGCCCTCTCGGCCTCGACAGATGTCAGCTCTGGGCGCCAGGGGGTCTAAACTGTGACGTCTCAGTGGTGCCCACTCACCCCACCGCCTCGGTTTGTGCAGCGGGGGGTCTGCCTGGAGCCAAACAAGCCCTCCTCTTCCTCCATCCTCACCGCGTTGACACGTCTATCAAGTGAGGCTCTCTGTGCCACCGGCAGGAAGAACCCAAGGTGTGCGTAGCAAGTGTGCCCTCGATGGGCAGAGAGCCTGGCACTCGGTTGGGTTGCGAGACCCTCGCGTTCAGGCCGCTGTTTCTTCTCCTAGTCTTTCGTGTTCTGCGCCCCACGAGTTGTCAGATGAGCCCCTGTGCCCTGTGAGACCCCTCTGGGTGTCCTCAAACTGCACTGAGTGGCAGAGGCCGACAGAAACGCGTGGCCATCAATAACAGAGCAGGACAAGAAGGACGCGGACCAATAAAGAAAGCAAAATGTCTGAAGTGACGCCACCTCAGCAGCGATGGCCTCCACGTCCAAATGAGCGAGTCGGTCCACTGGCACAGGCCTGGCGCATTGCTAGCGCATGGGTGACGTTGGTGTGACAAGTGGAGTGGTCGTGCCACGTGATCGTGTGACAAACCCAGATAAGACAGCAGAAGCGTAAGTGGCACTGAAGGTGACACTGCCATCAAATCAAAACGGTTTAAGCAGTCGGGCAGGAACGAGGCCAGCGGTCAAAGAGTGGGCAGTGCCAGGCCTAACAACGTTTCCGACTTTTTGTTTTGCAGATGTAGAACTTCCCGACCCCGCTGATGATGAGGAGGAGCCCTACGACTATCGCTTTGCCAAGTGGCTAATAAAGACGAAGGTCAGTATGGCTGCCGGGGCTTTCATTCTCCTGGCTTTGATTGGGTCGCGGCGCGGTCATCGATTCTTGTTGCTAGGGTTGTCCTGGCATGGGCGTGTCCTTAGAGGTGAAAGGTCATCTCGCGGTGCACTTCCTCATCCAAGCTCGAGGGTCCCACGTCGTCCTTTCAGACCTCTGCACTCCTCCTGACTTCATTGTCTTGTCTTTGGTTACTGATGGCGGTTGTCCTCTTCATCCCGTGAAGTCCCATGCCAGCTGATGTTGTCACTTTCATGTCACCATCATCAGCTCCTCGATGGACAGCAGGGGGCGAGCAGACTTGTAATAGAGGAGTGGGCGGAGCATGTGGGCGGGGCATTTTCGCAGCAGAGTCAGGGTGGGGTGGTGAAGGTGGCCCCCCATAAAGGGGTCTTTATAGGGTCAAGTCTTTCAGTGTTTTGGTGACATGTGGCTCCTTTCACAATATGAATGAAGATATTGAGGCGCCTGCCTGTGAGCTGCAGTGCATGCTGGGTGGGACACAACATGAGCAGCACGCCAGTTTGTCGCTGCCATCAAGAGTCGCATGCAAAGACGTGCCCACGGCGACCCTCAGCCTTCAGGCTGGGAATTTAAGCCACCGCAGAGGGCACAGTTGGCAAATGTGCCAACTCCAGTGGGGGGGGTGTCCCACTCACCGCCCGCCACGTGCCCGCCGATGATGTGAAATGGCCATGAGTGTTGACGATGACCTCCTGTGAGTGGCTGCATGCCCCTGACTTGCCCTCTCGATTTCTCCTTCCGAAGGGCCTGGCCACCATTCCTGTGTCGGCTTTCTACAGCCCCGGGCACAGGAAGGACTTTGCCAGCTACGTCCGCCTCTGCTATGTGAAGGTAAGTGGGAGCACTTTCTCTGTTACACTGTGGCCAGGTCTGTGAAGGGCACCGTGTGTGTGTGTGTGTTGGCACCAGTCTGCCCTTCTTCAGGCCTTTTCTGATTTAAACCCGCAGGAGGACTCGACTCTCGAAGCTGCTGAGAAGATCTTGAAGGAGTGGCACCTGACAAAGTGAGCCACGTGTGTGAGTGCCAACATCGGCATGATGCCAGGTCCGATGTGCGCCCCACTTGGACCTCCTGTGTCAGGACTCTTTAAGGTAGTGGTGTAGGATGAACTAACGCTGCCGTGATGATGATGATGATGATGATGAAGAACACTTGCCAACCACTCTAATCTGGTCACTCGTGGCACTGTGTCTTGCTCATGTCTGATTTAATGGGTGAATGGCAGCGGTGTCACATTGTTTCTGTAAAGTGTGCCCTGCAGCCTTGTCACCCGACACTCCAAAGGGCCATCGGTGCCAGCGAGTGACACTGTGCTTGATTTATTAATTTGTGCCGAATTGTCAAATCACTAATGATGGAGAGACGTGACGGGCCTTTTAGACAAAGTGCCTCCCCGACTGAGCCGCCAGGTCCTGGACCCCCAAAGTTGAACCCGGGCTGATGTGGCACCGGGTAGGAATCTAGAATGTCGCAGGCACAAGTTGTGGCGTTCAAATCCCAGCTCAGCTCCTGCCATCGTCATCGTCCACTTTCTCCAGGCAGAGACTCCTGCATTAGGCCTAGCGATGCCAGGCTAGGTGCCAGGGCCCTTAAATTGGACTAAGCTGCTGTGGCCCGCCAGCGCCATCTGCCTGTCTCACTCTGTGTGTGTGTGTGGAGTCGGGACAGTCGGACTCCTCAGTGACATCATCAGCCCGCGACGTCCGGGTGACGCCCCCTAGCAACACATCTTGGTGACCAACTTTACAAAATGGCGGCGGCCACGGCGTTGTGATGAAATTCAGACCCCCCACTCTGACGATGCTGCAGGTCACAGGACCCTGGAGATTCTTCTGCCCGGGTGCCACACACGTGACTGGCTTTCGATGGCCGTGTCCTCAAAGGGGCCAAGTTGAGTTTGTCTGCCTGTCTGCCCGTTCGTCTCTCTGGGTTTGCGTGATTGCATGAGATAAGCGAGGGTCTCCATGATCAGGGGCTTGAAATTCAGTGGCAATAAACTGCAATAAATGAAAAGAAGAGCTGCCGGGGTGTCTTTGGTGTTTTACGGCGTGGTGGGCTGACATTTCAGGGCGCTACTCTGCCCGGCGTCTCCGGTGGGCTCCTCTTGTCTTTTAATACATGGCTTTGTTGGCAGTGGTATTTCTAGAATACGGGGGGGGGTGTGTCACCTAATTCGAGCCTGGCCTTGAAGTCACACAGAGGGACATTGGGGACCCCCGACAGTCAGTCCTCCATAGATGTCCACCCCCAGACGTGTGCAGGCTCTGACCACCGAGAGCCCCTTGGCTGACTGCTGCCTTCTCCGTGGTCCGGGGGTCTCTCCCACCAGCCCAAAGAGACCCCTGAGGACTCCAGACTGGGACCAATTTGCTTGTTTTAAATGGCTGTTTGGGAAATGGGCTACTGACCCTAATAACGGGGCTTGTTGTCATGGAGAGCAGAGACCACAACATTCCTGCTCCGGTGGGCTTTATGTGAGAGGGACAGTGAACAGCAAACAAGCCCACCGCTGCCACTGGTGACTCGTGTCATGTGATCCATGTCTCGTTAAACAAACCAACTGTTGTGGACCGCAGTGAAGCCCCGCCTCCTCCTCCTCCTCGTTCATTGGCCAGGAGTCCTGCTTACTCATTGGCTGCCCTGAAACTTAAGCGCAGCACGTCGGGAGGTGAAATCGGCGAAGTCCGCCAGTGACACTTCAACCAGCCAGCCGTCCGTCCGTCCGTCCGTCTCCACCAAAACACGAAGCAAGAAACGCGCTCGCCAGTCGTAAGCAGCAGTCGAAGTCGGCCGAGTTGTGTCCGTCCATCTGGGTGTGCGTGATTGCATGAGATAAACGAGGGTCTGCACCATCAGGGGGCTTGACATTCAGTGACCGCGTGAGCCTCTCATGGACTCCGGAATCTCGTGCGCTGGAATTGGCTTTTTGGTTTCATTTTTTGTGGTTTTCTTTTAATTGTTTACATCAAACAGAGGTGTGACCAGAACATCATGTCTGGGTGGGCATTTGGCTCGTCTGGGGGGGCAAAAAATATCCATCCATCCATCCCCATTTTTGTAGGGGGGTCAAATAATAATAACAACATAGTTTGATATAACATATAAAAGCAAAAGTTGTGGCATAAATCATAACCTGTTGTTCAATAAAATTAACAGAGGCCATAGAACTTGTATTATTATTTTTGTGAACAAATCTAGAAGAACATCTACAAGATAAATATCAATAAAGTCAAACGTGTACAACATATGAGAGCAGGAACAGAAACGAGGCTCATTGTAGTCCTTAGGAGGCTGTTGGGTATCGGTGTCCGGTGTTTAACGTGGATATTATAAATGGTAAATGGCCTGTATTTGATATAGCGCCTAACTAGAGTTCAAGAACCCCCCTAGGCGCTTTACAACACAACAGTCATTCACCCATTCACACACACATTCATACGCTGGTGATGATAAGCTACTATGTAGCCACAGCTACATTATTATCTACAGGACTGGTCTGCGGTTACTCTTAGTAAATTCTGAAATCAGTTCATTCATGTCTAGATGTTCTGGGATGTTTATCTCTTGTGCCAGAAGAACTAAATTCCTCTTCCTTGAATGCAGCCTTGATAGGCGGAGTGGAGTGAGAATGCGGTTCAAAGTAGAGAAAGAGCTTTCGCATGCGGCTGAAGACACACCAATGATGAGTGCTGTGACACGTAGCGAATGCAACATAGCGAAGGCCTCTTTGTACTGCTGAATGCGTTTGCACGCCTCCGAGAGATCAGCATCAGCTGGCAGTTTACTGATCAACATGGCTTTTGCCACAGCAGTTTCATTTTGCAAGCTCATGCTGTTTTGCTCTGTGCCTGCAAGTGCCTGAAGTGGTTTCAGGAGAGAATGATCAAGAAATAATTCTGATTATGGCAGGAGAAGCGATGTGGCCCTCAATAACTCAACATTTCTCTGAGAGGATCTTGTCTCCATTTCCATAATAGCTCTATCAAGAATGCTGAGCACAGCCTTTTAAAAAGTCTGATTAGGAGCAATTTGTCATCAGAGTCACCAAGCCCGAGCGTAGACACGACAACACTATCATCAAGCTGTGAATTAACTTTCTGTTTCCTTTTGAGCGATTGGTACGCCTACTTTCACACTGAGAGAAGCGCTCCTCCCAGAATGAGTGGCAATCCATCTCCATTCAGTGTGGCCAGTGACGCTGTCACCACCTCCCCAGCAGGGCACAAATCCACTGCATGTGCCTGTAGAATTGCATTGGCTGCACTTCATGAAGGAGGAATTCTGCTTTTTTAATTGGGTCAAAAGACCACATGCCTCTATGCAAATGTCAAAATGGGCAGTGCCAGCCTCTGCTACCTCTGTTGTTGACTTTGTGACATCATAATGACTGGTCCAGCGGAAGTCTTGTCAGTGTGGGTGTGTTGTGTGTGAGTGTGAAACATAATGTCCATAGTGACCAAATGTGTTCAATGAATCTGACCAGTCAAAGAAATTCTTACCAGAGGTTCTGATGCCATTGCATGTATGACTGCTAAATGGAGGTGCTGGTGGTAGCAGTGTACATGTGGAGTGTACTTGTGACAAAGCCTGGACAGCACGCCTGGCCCCCGACGTGACATCAAAACACTGACACACTAAACGGTCTGGGCTGTGACCTAACTCAGAGACGTGCAGACAGAATTCGGTTACAAATATACTCGGCATCAGGCTGGTTCAGTTGAGTCAAACCAATCAGGTGTTCTTCAGGGACGGAGATCTGGACAAATCTAATCACCACAGACACATTCTCAATGTCACAGCGATCCCTGGCACCGCCACTTTTAATACAAAGTCCAGGAGAGGCAGCTTTTTCATATTTGGTCCTGCTATCTTTTACCACCATTTTGACAAGAGTCTCAATGATTTCATTTTGAACTACACTGGGTGTGTATTTTGCGTTGTCTGGGATGTATTTTACAATTTCTGCAAGTTTGGCATCTTTTTTAATTGTGTAATCAAAGTCCGTCCTGCCCACCTTCGTGATTGTGACCACACTGAGCCAGTTCACTGACTGCGAGGGACTGAACGGCCTCCCCAGTGCTTTTCACATAATATCTGGGTTGGACCCAATAGTTGAACTGTGCTTTCACCCGTCTGTGCCCAGCGCCGATACTCTTGCCATGCAGACATGGCTCTGACGTGCGGGATAGCAGACGCGTGTTTGTGGAGGCCGCCACCGTCTTTTTCTAGAGCTTTTTTCCAATTAGTGTAGCCGTGTTTGGTGAATATGTCCTCGCGGTCCGAATTGGAAACACTAAATTTGCGGCAGGCAAAGCAAAAGCTGGCATCACAGACCACAGAATATTCAAGCCATGGTCGAGACTGATACCAGCTTGCACTAAAACATCAGAGTGGCTTTCCGAATGCGCGCTTGGGATAATTAATTAAAATGGGCTGGGATGGGCCGTCCATATTTAAGTCATGCAGACCAGGCGGTATATTTTGTCGAAGGCAGAGGTTTGGAGTACCCGACACGGGCACAGAGCTGGAGGATTGTGTCGGCTTATCTACATCTCAGTTCCTGACGTGGGTGCGCTGGGCTGCGTGTTGGTAGCAGCGGTGCTGGAGCCAGCAGCTTGCGGAGAGACAAAGTTTGAAGATGTCTGCTTTTAAATAAGCCACCTATGCACAGACTTTGGTGTTACCAACCGGAAAATAAAAAAAGAATGGAACGTATACGCTGTTTAATTAAAGAATGCGGTCAACGGGTTCAAAACGAGCTGCAAAATGTGCGGCGAAGTGAACTGTGAAAATCAAATGTTATTCTTCTCCAGAGTTTTCATTGGACAGACAGAGCATTTCGCAGGGTGGACACGGCTTGTCTCTGAGGGGGCAGTGCCCACCCCAGACCCCCCCTTTGGTCACGCCTCCGACATCGAAGCAGACGGCGGCGGTTGTTCTAAAGTGTCCTTCGGCGGCTGATCGTCTTTAGCGCGATTCCTGACCCCATCTCGTTGCTCTCATCTCGCCTCGGGGTGCAGACTCGCGCCCCCATCTTGTTCACACACACACACACAGGGCCACAGCACCACACGTCACCGCGGTTACAGACCCGGAAGTGACGTCACTGCCATTACCGTGGTTACAGGACTGACTGGCTCAGAAGGACTGCCCACCATCGCCACAATTGACTCGAGACTTTGGGACGGTTGCCGTTTTTTGAGGCTCCCCTGCAGCCGGCGCTAAAGCTGCTCATTTGTGACAACTCAATGGGAAGGAAGGCTGCTGAGGAGACACCAGTCACTGCAAATGATTGCTTTGTTTCGGTGGTCTCTGTGGACCCCCTGGGACTGCAGGTTTTTGTTCCAATGAGGTTCACAATCAGTGATAATAACGGATCCCACTTCATTAGCTGCTCTTTTTGTCTCTTCTCTTATTCAGCAGAAAAGCACAGCAGTCTGATTTTTACATTTAGAAGACATTTTGAACGATTTGGATTTTTGTTGTAGCATGAAATGCTTAATAAATCTCTTTTGTTATTTTCCTCTTATTTTGCCCATTTTTCTGTGTAGTCCCCGCCCTTCATTGTGTCCTAACAATGACCATTATAAACAAGCAGAGCAGACAGCCAGCGAATGAAGAAAGGATGCTGCTAAATAACCAGGACACCTGGAAAAGCAGAGCGAAAATATTATAGTGAGCTCAGGGTCCGGACATGTGGGGGCACACAACTCGGGTGGGACAGGAGGACCTGGAGCAGCCCGTGAGCAGCAGGTAAGAGGGACACGGGCACAGCACTTCAATCGGACGCGTCACCCAGTTGCTGAAGCCCATTGGCTCAGAGGTCTCAATGCTGCCAGTCCTCAGATTGGATCCTGGATTGGAGTCAGCTTGTAGAGAGCCCCTGGTGAGGGAACAGTATGGCATATGGGCTCCATCGAACCCCTGGTGAGGGGACAGTATGGCATATGGGCTTCATTGGACCCCTGGTGAGGGAACAGTATGGCATATGGGGCTCTGTCGGACCCCTAGTAAGGGGACAGTATGGCATATGGGCTCCGTCGGACCCCCGGTGAGGGGACAGTATGGCATATGGGCTCCGTCGGACCCCCGGTGAGGCAGAGGTGGGCAGTGTGTATGAAGTGACAAGCAGCTGGGTGTGCCTGAGAGGTCACCCTGAAGTTACCGATGGTCCTTTTTAGGGCCACTCGCCAGCCGTCGGCCTGATTCCATTCCTGGTCTTTGCAGTTTTGTTAAAAAGTCAACACACAGAAAGCAGAGTACCCGCGTTTAACGGCTTAGTACATTTTAATGACCAGTTAGCAGATTTAGGTTTGCAGTTTCTACATTTAGACCAGAAACACTGAAGGTGAAATGGCAGCTCAGTTAATGAGGCCAGGGGTCCAAATGAGAACAGAAGTCGGTTGGGCAGCCCCAGGGAGTCCCCAGGACCACTGCTATGGGTGTCTGAGCGCCATCTCGTTCTCTGCAGTGCAGTGCCAGTCACTCTTCGAGGGGGGTCTGCCAGGCAGCTGCCCTTCCTGGGTGGTGTCCTTGGAGGTTACACTACGATGGAGTGCCCACTAGCACTGCTGCCAATGTGAATGACCAAAGTCCATCAAAGCCCCCACTGATTCGTAATTATGTGACAACATTTCCACCCCATGCAATGTGAAAGATTCCATCAATTGTCCACCAATGTTTGGGGTGATTGTCCTTAGGGGCCCAAAGAATCCTAAGGGGATGTGGGGAATGTGCTTGTGGAACTGGGCCCACGTAGAGAGCATTGAGAATGGGCCTGCGGGACACGTTGGAAGTTCAGAGCCTGGCACTGACCCGATTGTCCGATAACACGGGTTCACATTCCTGGACTTCTGTGTTTAAGATACGGCACCTCGCCTCTCACAGCCTGTGGGACAACGCCAAGCTTTAGAACCTCTTTGGGACGTCATCGGTCACGCGTTGGTGTGTGTGCTTCATTACACTGATACAAGCTCAATGTCCTCGGTGTCACACGTCCCCTGCCAACTTATGGTTCATTTTTAACTAGTTAATGAAATGCAAGTTGATGTTTCCCTAGAATGATTGTGCCATCCAAAGAAGTGCCCTGCAGGAGGGATCGAGCACAGCAGTGGGACGCTCTTCTCTCCCCGCCGATCCCCCTTTTCCACGTCTTATTCACGCTGAAGGTCCAGAATGCGATCCGAGGGGGCCACTCTGTCACCTGTCCATTGTCATGCAACTTTTTCCTCCTCTGATGTGGTTGCCTTGTTGTGTCACCTCAAACATTGGGTTGTTTTTCTCCGTAGTTTCTTTAGATACACACGTCTGTGCAATGTGGCCCACGGGAAACCCGGACGGGAACGTCTCAAGAAAACTGAGGGGCCTAAGAAGGAAGACGATGGAGGAGAGCAAACGCAGGACACGTGAAGAAGAGGACGACTTGGGGCGGCATGAGAGAAGATGAAGGTGCTTTGGGCGTGAAGAGAGAGAAAGGTGAAGGACGTGAAGCCCAGGAGGGGGCCCAGCAGACTCGGCTGGGTGACATAAAGAGATTACGTGGCAGAACTTAATGTGTCCGCAGGGGGAAAGGTGGCTGTTTACAGAAGCTCTTTCAATAAATCAATAAATCAATCAATAAAGAGAGAGAGAAATAAATAAATTAATAAATACACACACAGAATGACTAAAAAGGGTGCCCAGAATCCCAGACATTCGAATCGCCAACCAACCCGCCTGGTAAACCCAGAAAAGGGCAGCTAAACTGATGATGTCCAGTGTGCCCTGCAGGGGGCGCCTCAGACCACCCAGCTCCAGAAGACCGTTGATTCACAATTCTTCATCTCTCTCTTTCTCGTCCCAGAGTGACGTGAGGTGGCTTCCCTCATGGTGGGCCTGGCAGCACTTCTGGTGCCACAACAGCACACACAAGAAGCATTTCCAAGTCAGACTGAAGTTCTCTCCCAGCAGCGCCCCCACTGGGATTCCCACTGAAATGTAACCCTGCGGATGCCCAAACTGTTGCCATGCCAGAGTGGCACTGCCACCCATCATACTGTTCTGTGTGACTGCAGCCTCTCTCTCCCCCAGTCCATCCATTATGTCGTCTTCTCAGCTGGGGTGCACGTCCCATCTTGGCCTTCCACTCTCCACCTCCGTCAGGGTGCTGGTCCTAGAACTTTGGAGACACGTGGCGTGACTGGCACTACATGGGGTGACAATAAACAGACAGAGACCGATGTGGACGTCCTCCTGCATTTCTCTAAAAGTGCGACTCTTCTAATGTCTCCAATGAGCCAAGAGTCCGTCTGCTGGAGACCACCACAGTGGCATGTCTTGATTGACCGCCAGCGCCTGATGACCCTGGCGCCCTGGGCTCTCCCATGCCAGCGGTATTTCCAAATAGAGAAGCAGAATCTTTCTCAACTGACTAAAGAAAAGCCAAACAAAATGACGCCTTCTATTGGCTAACTAAAAAGATTACAATAGGCCGGCTTTCGAGGCAACTCAGGCCCCTTCTTCAGGCGAGATGGACTACAGAAACTGGAGTTCCTTGTGTTTATATCCACACAAACATGGACAAGAAACAACATTGGGACATCTTTAAAGGAAAAATCTTAAATGTAAAAAATAAAAAAGTTCATCCAGGCTAAGATTGATTTAACAATAGAGAGAAGAACAATGGATGGTGAAGATCTTTGGATAAGATAACTGTCCAGCAAGTCCTGTGAAGTCTGGGATGAGCTTTTCAAAACAACGTGTGTCTGTAGTCCGGTGATGTCTGTCAGTCTGAGAGATGCAAACAGTCCTCATATCTGGCTATGAGACCCATGTCTCTATTCAAGCCGTGTTCTAATGTGTTCAGTTTTAACAGCAGTTTCACTTCCCATTCTCTTCTCTCTTGCTGTGTTCTGAAGTTGTCCCTTTAAAGTCCCTGTCACAGTGTCCATGGCCGTTGAAGTGGGCTGCTACAGGAACATCTGTGTTGCCACGTTTAATGTGGAATCTGTGGACATTCATTCTCTGGCGGAGTGAGTGCCGAGTCAGAATCACGTAGACAACATCAGATGATCTGCAGGAGACGAGCCCTTTATGTGACGTTCAAGCTGGCAGAGTGGTAGAACTAGATAACTGGTCTGTATTGTACAGGGTGCGGCAGAAATAACTCCCACATTTCAAAAAAAGCTACGAGGCATCAGCAAAAACGTTTTGTTTCCCAAATGTAGGTATAAAACGTTTTTTTTACTTCAAGTTTTAAAAATGATATCGTCCAAATGGTGGCCTTGACGGCTGATACGCATTTGGAGCCGTTCTTGGACGTTTTCCATCACTCTCACTAGCATGTCGGGCGAAATTCCTTCAATTTCTTCTTGAATAGCCCCCTTTAGTTGGACGATGTCTGAAGACCTCCTGCTGCCCGGTTCACTCTTTGAACCGACAGCAAAATCGTTTTCCGGTCTGGAACACTTTCATTAGCTCGTAAACCGAACCGCGTGCGGTCAGAAATAATCGATGAAGAGATGAGTCGAAAAACTGCGGGGCTCTCAGGTGCTCAGGGAGGGCATTCCAAAGCCTTGGCACCACTGATGTCACCCATGCTGCCGAGCTGAGTCCTGGGGACTTGGAGGGCGTCGGCGTGTGCGGAGCGGGGGGCACGTGAGGAGTTCCTGTAGGTAATGGGGGGCTTCTCCATGAATGCACTGATGGGCGAGGAGGGAGACCTTGTACAGGAGGCCAGCGAGGTGATGTGGTCGTACCTTCGCACCCTCATCAGGGTCCTGGCAGCGCTGTTCTGGATATACTGGAGTCTCTGGATACTCTTACTGGGAATCCCGATGAGGAGCGCATTACAGTAATCCAGCCTGGAAGAGACAACGGCATGGGCGAGCTTCTGTGCATCTGCCAGGGTGAGTGCTGGGCGTAGTATGGCGACGTTCTTGAGGTGCTAAACAGACGACTTCCAGAGGTGCTTGATGTGGGCGTCAAAGGTGAGTTGAGAGTCCATTTTCACACCCAAACTGGTAACCGATGTGGAAAGAGGGATGTTTGGACCAGCGGAGGCGATACTGGTGATAGTAGAAGAACTGAGATGGCGCGGTGTGCCAACTAAGATGGCTTCTGTTTCTGAAGTGTTCAGCTGAAGGAAGCGGAGCCTCGAGTTTAGCGTTGGCTGAAGTTCTTTTATCATTTTTCAAAGGGTTTCAAGATGTGGGCTGTAGTTGACAGCAAGGGGGCTGCGGTTCTTGTTGTCTTTGTTTTTATATTCCAGAAGGTGGTCTCTGGGTATCTTCTTATTTGGGGGTCTGTTGCTTTGGGGTATCACCTCGTCTGATGACATCTTCTCTGAGCTCCTGGTCTGTCGGGTCTGAGCAGATACGATTGTCACGTACTGCTTGGCTGAAAACAATGGAGCGCTTTACACGCTTGGGGTGGATCTGTCACTTCTCAGGGTGGTCCGTCTGTCTGCTGGCTTGTTACCAGGGTGTTGTCTTTCAGTTGAACTAGGGTGGTGTCAAGGAAGCCGCCTTCTGTTTTTGGGTAACTCAGAGAATTCGACTCATTCTGAAAATGGAGGATCTCCTCCTCATGGCAGTCCAGATTATGAAGATGTCGCCTATGGAGCGGAGACGCAACTAAGTAGAGAAATCGCAGTGATTGGCAGACATTGAAAGAGCGAGGGCATTAGAAGTAAACGCCACCCTTAGGCTTCAAATGCTCTTCGTTTCCACGCTTCACGTGGTGGGATTTGATGAATGAAGCTCCTCTCGTGGACAGTCGAGACGCCCAGCCTTCACTCCGTCATCTTGGGGGGCCGCATGGTGGAGAGCTGAGAAGACAGCAGAGACGAGTGCCCAGTGCGGACACCTGAAGAATGTGACAGTCAGATACAACTGAAATGTGCCAACGAGGGGGCTGAGTTTCTACAGGTAAAGCCCTCCAGACTTCAGGGGCATAACGGCCCCCTCACCGCTGCTTTTAGGCCTGACCTCCATTTGAAGAGCTCGGGTTACAACAGTGGGTGGCACGGTGGCGCAGTGGGTAGCGCTGCTGCCTCGCAGTTAGGAGACCCTTAAGGGTTCGCTTCCCGGGTCCTCCCACCCTGCGTGGAGTTTGCATGTCCTCTCCGTGTCTGCGTGGGTTTCCTCCCACAGTCCAAAGACATGCAGGTCAGGTGCATTGGTGGTCCTACATTGTGCTTGGTGTGTGTGTGGGTGCCCTGCGGTGGGCTGGCACCCTGCCCGGGGTTTGTTTCCTGCCTTGTGCCCTGTGCTGGCTGGGATTGGCTCCAGCAGACCCCCGTGACCCTGTAGTTAGGATATAGCGGGTTGGATAATGGCTGGTTACGACTTGGGATGTGTCACAAATGAACGTCTTAATTAAAAACAGAAACGTCCGGCGGTGAGAAGCCTGGCCGTCTGCGTCACTTGATACCCCGGTGACACTGAGCCGAGGAGGCAGCGGCTGTCACAGCAGTCTGGCCACCCAAGTGAATGACAAGGTGTCCACGTAATAAGCTGCTGAGCTGACGCACAGTGCCCGCCGGTCAGTGCACACATTTCAGACTGGCACTGCCTCTCCATCACGTCCCTGTGGTTCAGTGGCTCTGAGTTTAGATGTCACCAGCCTTGACTCTGTGACTCTGTGACAACTAATCCCAGGACTTCAGCTCACCTCGTAGTCACACATTTGGTGCGGGACATCAGCCTGCCGCTGCCACATTCTTGGCTCTGCTCTTCACTTGACCTTTGTCTGCTTTCCTGATATGCCCGCCTGGCATTTAGTCACCTTTTTATACTTCTAAGATGGGTGCTAAATTTCAATAGGGAAGGCCAATCAAAACACTTTATCCTAAACTAGCTCCGCCCACGTAGTAGCGAGTCAAGTCAACTCAAGTTGGGGGCCTGCAGTGGCACAGAGTGTCATGTTCAGCTCTGACGGGAGAAGAGCACATGGGCGCGATATCTGTGCCAATCAGCAGCTACCCTCTAAAACACACGTAGCTCTGATCGGACTCTCAAAAACGTTATTAACAATCTGCAGATGATCACGTCTGCTGAACAAACCGGCAGAGGCGAGGTGCGCTCCAACAGGTGGCGCGAGGCACAGCGACTCCAACAGAGGACGGCCTCGGCCCACAGCCTCTCTCTCAGATTCGTGTGAATAAATCGGTGATGCAGACGAGCTCTGAGAGTCAGTGCAATGAGAGAAGTCGCAAAATCAACCATCGAAATCCATGAAAAGCAGACAGACAGACAGACGGCAGACTTTACATATATATTGAAATAAATAGATGAGCATGGGACCCCCAAGTCACACAAATGTAGGGGACAGCCATTCCATAAATTAGGACGGCGCAGAAGATTTAAGGCTTTATAAACCACTAGCAAAACACCTGAGCTTCACAGCGGAGAAGACGTGTGCTAAAGAAGAGGAAACATTTTAGAAATAACGTAACATTTGCTTTCTATTCGTCTGCATAAGCGCAGTCCTTCACCGCGAATATTTAATGTCAGCTCAGACCCGCCACTTCAAAGTTGTATCTCGCAGGTTAGCTGAGTTTGTGCCAAACACCACCCTGACCTTCTCATCTTCGTCTGCATAAGCGCAGTCCTTCACCGCCAATATTTAGTGGCAGAGTTTCTATTGGATTGCTGCTGACGGACGGCCTTATATGGGCAGGCACTCAATTACGTGGGAGGCGTGGTGATGAGGGACGTAACTCCGCCTCACACGGCGACCGAGCTGCAGGCTATGGCCGTGTGTATGTACAGAAGTAGATTCAGTTATGACCGTCACGAGTAGAATTTCAAAATGAAACCTGCTTAACTTTTGTAAGGACGCTGTAAGGAATGAGGCTACGAAGTGTCAGCCTTCTACCTACACGGGAATTGGAGAATTAGTGACGGGTCAGTCGGTCAGTCAGTCAGTGAGTCGGTCAGTCAGTCGGTCGGTCAGTCGGTCGGTCGGTCAGTCAGTCAGTCAGTTAGTTGGTCAGTCAGTCGGTCAGTCAGTGAGTCAGTCAGCGAGTCAGTCAGTCGGTCAGTCGGTCAGTCAGTCGGTCGGTCAGTCAGTCAGTTAGTCAGTGAGTCGGTCAGTTGGTCAGTCAGTCAGTCAGTTGGTTGGTCAGTCGGTCAGTCAGTCGGTCAATCAGTGAGTCGGTCAGTCGGTCAGTCAGTCAGTCGGTCAGTCAGTGAGTCGGTCAGTCAGTCAGTTGGTTGGTCAGTCAGTCAGTCGGTCAGTCGGTCAGTCAGTCAGTCAGTGAGGACTTTGCCTTTTATTATTATAGATGAGTTGTATTTTAAAGTCCATTGTGAATGAGACGGGTAACCAGTTGAAGGACGCTGAGACCGCAGTGGTGGGCTCAGGTTTTCATGTTCTGCCTGCTGCCTTCTGTTGATTGTTGTCTCTCCTGTCCTTCATTACGGTAATCCAGTCAGCTAAAAACAAACAGCGTCAACTATAAGGGATCTAACGCTGGCCACACTCCGTAAAGGGGACGACGGCGTCCTCGTAATCCGCTCGATGTGTGAAGTTTACGTCAGAGTCGATGATCACCCCAAGTTCACTCTTGTTCCCAAATGAATCCCCTTTACTCGATTATGTTAACCTCCTTAGGAAGTCGCTTTGGATAAAAACACCTGCTAAGCAAATCAACGAGTCTCTTCACAGGTCGAATCAGCGGGCGCTCTGCGCGGGTCTTTACGGTAGCGGCCTGTCGTAACTCCGTACGTCAGCGCACGAGGGCGTGCCTGGCAGGTCGGGGGCGTGTCCACATGGCCCAGCCTCTGACGTTCGCTGCGCTTGTCACTACGGCGGACTCCTCGACTCCAGCAGTGGCTTTGTGACATTTGAGGAGGCTGTTCGCTCGAGGGCCGCCACTGTCGCGCTTTCGGTGGTTTATTTAACAGGCCGACTTTACGGCAGGTAAGTGAGCGGCGGCCAACTCTGTGCCCTCGGCTAACGTTCACGCTCACTTGGTCTTTTTTACGAAGTCACGCCGAGTCGCGATCTCCTGCCCGCTGAAGTCCATCAGCTCAGCCGCCGGCAGTGTGTGTGTGTGTGTGTGTGTGTGAGAGTGTGTGAGAGAGCGAGAGCGGCGGTGTCGAGGGCGCGTGTGGACAACCGCAGCAGGTCCCCAGATAGACGCCTCTTTTAAAGTGGCCTGTGACGTCTCGGTGTCGAGGGGCTCTGAAAACCGTCGACCAGACAGCCAACCGGACGATCAGAAAGAGGCGGCGCGGGTGAACGTGCACTCAGTGAGAAGAGAGAAGTAGTCGGTGGCGGCCGAGGCGAGAAGTTCAGCAATTTGAGCTGGCGACCAGCCGGCAGACCTTTGATGTCACCAGGGACGTTACCGTGGAAAGTTGGAGATGTCAGCTGAGATGCGGCGTCCTGCACAATACGGCAAATAAACTGAGGTGTCTTTTCAGTTGGCGAACACAAAAAGAGCAAATCGGCAGGTGCCAGGCGTCGTGTGATTTCATATAAGTAAATACTTGATTATCCAAGGTGACAGACAGCGTGTTTGACCAATCAGAGCACAGGCAGGGGAGGTGACCTGCCCAGGGTCACACTGTGGTGTCAGCAGTGGGATTTGAACCGCACTGTGTCTCGCCAAGGAGGCCGTTTCAAATGTATGGCGCGGTGGTTGGCCTCTCCGTGTGCCCGTGTGGCAGCAGTTAAATCATCCGTCCATTAACCAACCCGCTATATCCTGACGACAGGGTCACGGCCCAGCCAAAGTAAAGGATGGCGGTGCTCGTGTGCCTGGACTTTGAGTCCTTTTTGTTTCTCATTAACTCGCCTCGTTCTTCCTTTCCTCACCTGAGGTGGCCGTCACATAACTACAGAGGGCACCGTCCCTCGGCTCCGGGGATGGCCGTCTGCTCCCATGTCGTCGTTGATTCTGCCTGACGGGACACTGGCCGTGAGGTGCCCTTGGTATTCTTCTACTGTGACTGGCAGTGGGGTGGTCTGTCCGGTCTGTTTATATAGCGCCTTTCACGAGGGGTGTTTTAATGATTCAGAGACGTGATTGTGGCCCATGGTTTGACACTTGAGGTCATCGTGTCCTGCCCATTTAAGATGGCGGTGCCTCATGTGCCGTGTCCAGGGCTGTGGATGTGCCCCCCAGAAACACGCAGGGTGGGCAGTTTGGTTTGTGTTTTTGGATTTTAATTGAAGTCCAGCAGTAGTAGTGGACCGTCGAGGTGGCTCGCCCACTTAGGTGCCACTGGTCTTTGGGGACATTCCAGACGTGTCCTTTGATGGCGGTGCCTCTGCCTCTCCCCATTGAAAAGTGAATCCCTCTGAAGGTCAAGCAGTCCTCGCCCCTGAAAATGGCCGTCGGTCCATCGAGCGTTGCTTGGTGACAAACACGAGGGGGCCGAGAGGGGGACGTGTGGGCCTGATCACGGAGGCCAACTCTCTGCCCCCCGTGTGACGTATTTGGAGTTGTCTGGCAGCGGGTGCCAAGGTTGTGTGGTGGACAAGGCAGGCATGCCCAAACTGTTGGCCTCGATTCGCACCTTTGACCCCCGGTGCTTACCTGTTTAACCCTCAGGTACGACGCATGAACACCTCAACGCTGCCCGAGGCCGGCGGTCTCGACTCCAACTCCTTACCAGGGGCTTCAGGCCGCTCCGCTCACGAGGTGTCCCTGCTGGGATTGGCGGACGTGTCACCTGAACGACTGGCCTCGGGGTCACACCGCCACCTGAATGACGCCAGTTGGGGTCACAGCACAAGCTTCACATCAGCCACTCATCATGGCAGTCTGTGCCATCTTAAGCCAGGTGATGCTTGGCGCATGTGTGTGGCGCTCTGTGGATGGCGCAGGCGTCTCCTTCAGTTTCTGTTGAATTTACGGCGACTTGCTGGCTGCTTCATGTGAGGTCAGTCAGGTCCCCATGGTCGGCGGGTTCAGTTTGCCAGTTGACCTTCTCGCAGCCCCCAGACCTCCATTTCACTTCTTCATGCCAGTGGGTACACACTGGTTAGTGTATCTGAGTTTAAATCCGGAAACAAAGACCCGCTTTAACATTTTCTCTTTGTCTCTGTCTCCTCTGCATATGTCCCAGAATCCTCCTCTGGCCCCGACCTCCACTCACCCTGTGCATTGGAATGTTAATAATCTGCCAGCTCATGTGCCAGCTGCCCGCTGTGCCACTCCCTCAGCTCCCCCATAAGGCACTCGGTTTAAAGCCACACATACTCAGACGTTACGGTGAGCAGATTGTGAAGGCGCAGTGGGGGTCCACCTGAAGCCCCGCCTCCTTTCCCTTTGCTGGGTGAGCTCAGCGGTGCCTCCGGTGGCCACTTGTGATTTTAATGCTGTGTGGCGAGGCGCTATATAAAACAAACGTCTGACTGCTCGAGTTTGTATCTATCTGTGCTGATGCGCGCTGTGAAAGGCGCTATAAAAAACACAGTTGAAGACTCGCCGGACGGGGTGCCCCCTAGTGGTTGTGAACTTGTCACCAGGCTCTTCAGTTTATTTTCTGGATTGATTGATTAATTGATTGAATTTCTTTTCATTTTTTATTCAAGCTTAGGATGTCACACAAGCGGCCTGCTCGCCGAATCCAAGGAGTGGAAAAGAACATCTGGTAAGCCCCCAAGCTGCCGTGTCTTTGCTGTGAAGGGGCCGCCGTGTGTGTGAGTGAGCAGTGTGACCTGCGGGGGGCGTACCTGAGCCCCAAGCCCTGACACACCTTCATATCATTAACAGGAAGCCCTCATACTGGCTCCTCCGCCATAAAGAGTCCAGCAGCCCACCTTATGCCGGACCCCGAAATACGTCCAGGCCCACCATTTAGCACCCAGGAAACACTTAAACCTCCTAAAAACAAGAACTACTGCTCCCACAGCGCCCCCTGCTGGCATAGTGGTTAACTCTGAGGTTGTGGGTCCAAATCCCACCACTGACCCCGTGACCCCAAGCAAAGTCGGAATAACCTGAAGCCAGTTGTACCCCAAATGTTGTACGCCATCTTGAATAAGAGCGTCAAGCAGAGAAATAAACCCAGCAGGACGACCCAGCAGGACTACGACTCCCATGATGCTCTGTGGGTGTGTGTCTGGGATTCTGCCGCCTACAGTATGGCCCGGGTTGCTTCAAGTCCTCCATTATAAAGTCTGCCCTGCTGATTAAGAACCGTCCATCCCATCCAGAGCGCCAGGCAGAGTGCCAGCCAGTCCGTGCCCTCTTACAGTATGTAAGCCTGTAGTAAAGTGGGCAGCTTGTTGAAAGGCACTATATACCCGTGGTCCTCTGTGGTTAACTGACCCTCTGTGGGCCGCTGTGCTGGAGTCACATACTGAGCAGCAGGTGACAGCAGGTGACTCTGTGCCTGGTCCCGTCACATGGGCCATGCCTGTCCGTTCTTAGACTGTGATTGGCCTCTGCCTCAGCGTTTGACTCCGCCTCTTCTTCCTCTTGTCCTTTCCAGGTTGGAGTTCACTAAGATGGCCGCCGACTATAAGCCGGTCAATCTCGGACAAGGCTTCCCCAACTTCTCTCCCCCGGACTTCGTCAGGCAGGCCTTCAGTGACGTCGTCTCAGGAGAAGACTGTCTGATGCACCAGTACACCCGGGCTTTTGTAAGTCAGACCGCTTGACTTTTATATAGCGCCCTGCTTGTTACAGATGTACCGTGAGGGTGACCCGTATGCCAGTCGGCCACAATGTTAAAAGCACCCGCCTAATGTCGTGTTGAAGACCCCTGAAGGTGCCCTGTGGTCTCTGGCACCAAGACGTTGGCAGCAGATCCTTCAGGCCCTGTGAGCTCCGAGGTGGGCCCTCCATGGCTCGGACTTGTCAGGTGGAGGTCACAGGAATTTGGAGGCCCTGAACTCTTTGTCACCTTCCTCACCTCTCCTGAGCTGTAAGTGCAGGGTGACAGGGCACAGCCTCCTGCTGAAAGAGGCCACTGTCACCACAGAGTGCCAATGCCATGAATTGGTGTACGTGGCCTACAATCCCCAGGTCGACGGTATGTGCCAAAGTGACCTCCACATGAGCGCCAGGACCCAGGGTCTCCCAGCAGCACATTGCCCAGAGCCTCACTCTGCCTCCTCCTCTGGCTTCCCCCTTCCCACAATGCATCCTGCTGTCATGTCTTCACCATGCACTCTGACTGGACTGCACCTACATGGCACTGAATGTTCCGGCACCTTTCACCACCTGTGGCTCTTCTGTGGGACCTGACTAGATGGGCATCAGTGAGCCTTGGCACCCATGACACTTCCACTGGCTCACCACTTTTAGTTGGTACCGATGACTGCCCAAGACCCAGTCGTCTAGCTGTCCCAATTTGTCCTTCGTCACTGTGGCTCAGATCTTTATGCTTGCCCAACATGTCCCCTTCAAGATCTGGCCTGGGCAGGTGCCATTGTGACAAGGTCATCAGTGTCGGCCACTTTACCTGGCAGTGGTTTTAATGTTGGCTTATCGGTGTAAGTCCCTGAGGTCTCGACTAGACTCTTGTGACAGTCTTGACACCTTTTAAGGTGACGTCCCTAAGTTGATAAAACAGGACGCAGTTGGCACTGAAAGCGAGGACTTTGTGGAGTGAACTGCCACATGGCCTCCCCCTGACCATGAACCCCCCCAGGGTGACTCTTTCTTTCTTTCTTGTCTTGTGTCCACAGGGCCATCCCAACTTGGTGAAGATCCTAGCCAAGCTGTATGGGCAGCTCCTTGGTCAGAGCATTGACCCGTTTGGTGACATCCTGGTGACCGTGGGTGCCACTCAGGCTCTCTTCACGGCCTTTCAGGCGCTGGTGGATGAAGGAGATGAGGTATGGGGACTCGGGTTCAAAGGGGTGGGGGGTATGCGTCCTTTGTGTCCCACCTGCTCACCAATGACATCCAGTCTGCGCCTCCTCGCGTGCCATTTCAGTATTTGGTGGCCGTGCCCCGATCGCTGCCCTCCCACTGACCACCCTGTAAGTCCACTGAAACAGAAGGAAGGTGATGTCTGATGTGGACAGTAGAGGGGTCTCTGCTGAGTGAACACTGGGAGTTTTACTGAGGGGGGCACACAAAGGGTTAAGTGACAAGGGTTCAAAGCCCCCCAAGGCTTACTGAGAGAGCACTGAGGCGCCACATGCCCACCCAAAGCTCCTCTGTGGCTCATCACCCTCCTACATGTCGAGCCCACCCTGAGCTAAACGGACCCCTTAACTTGTATATAGCGCCCTGCTTTGCTCCTCTGGGTGGCCCATGGCAGAGGTGGGTGACTTGAGTCACATGACTGCACTCGAGTCTTAATTATAGCGCCTTTCAAAAATAAAACCACAAGTGGCTCACAAAGTCTTGCATCATGGCGCCTCAATTCCAATAAGATACTCTGAGCACTCCTTGTGTGCCCATGGCATCGTGACTAACCAGCCTGACGGAGGGCACAGCAACATCCGATCGGAGGGTCAGAAATCGCCGACATGTCACAACATCCTCAGACTTTGTTATTTCAAGGTTCATAAAGACAGGGATGCTTGCTGGAGAGGTGACCCCCAGATGTGGTCCCCCCCAACACGGTCCCGTGCCAGTTTGAGTTGCCCACTGATCATGTCGGGTACGAGCCCAATGCCCACTCCACTGAACCCTCGAGCTACGTGAGGATGAAGTGACCAGCGACTGACGTGCTTTGTGACACGGTACACAGTGTGTGACGTCCCCAAGTGCTGTGCAGGGCTGCTGGTGCCAATGGCTCCTCCATAGCTTGCAGTGTTTACTGTGCCACCCGAGTCACATGAATTAGGACAGTGAGTCGTTCATGTGCTTGATGTAATTGGAGTGACATCAGAGTTCAGGTGGTATCGACTCCTTGGCTAGCATGGAGACCTCGCCCCCGGTCCCCTTGTGCCTTGCCAATGTACTGTGGCATCTTTCAGGTGAGAGTATAAAGCACACATTACACGTCTAAGCACTGCCAAAAGTGGGCACTCAAGTCCACGCTTGGCATGACATTTTTGAGATGCCAGGTGTATTGCAGTGATGGATGTGGGTGGATCTTTTGGAGGGCTGTGATTTGAAAGGGGACAAGGGCACTTCGGGGGGCAGGGTTTTTGAATCTCTGCCCACTTTGCCAGATACTGGGATGTAATGCCAGAGGCAGTGTGGCACTTGGCGCCACCTTGACAGACATGTTGGTGTGTGATTGCTGATTGCAGACTGGCAGCAGAGCCATGACACCCCAACATGGCGTCCTTTATGTCTGTATTGTAACACGTCATACAATAAAGGCTTTGGCGTCTGGGTAGGTGACACGCCAAGCCTGGCAGTAAGAGTTGATGTGGATGTGTCGCCTTTCATTTTATGGTGCCCGCTCTCAGACTTCAGTGCAGGAGGAGCACCACGTTGTGAAATCCCACCAGTGGGTGATTCTACCACATGTGACACGCGTCACACCCGTGACCAGAGTTAAGTGCAGACAGTGGTGACCCGCCTCGCCACACCTCGCCTCGAGTCGACGTCCTGAATGTTGTCGGGGACACCAAGATGACTTCAGACTTGCTTATGGGGGGCGAGTCCCACCTCTGGCCCGTAGTAAGTGAAGTCCTAAAGGCCTGGTGCTGTACAGTTAGAGCTCCCCCTGGTGGCACCCGTGTTGTGGAGCTGTACTGTGGTGCATCAAGTGGCTTGGGGACCCCACACGAGTCACAGCTGGTCACTCCGTTTACGCAGGGTCTTGAATACCCCAGTTCAGGATTTCAGTCTGGGTGCTGACAAACCCCCCCAACAAAAAGCCCCACTGCCAGCGGGGTCTCCGGTAACAGAGCAGACCTTTGGACCACTGGAGGTGACCCTCTGTGCCCCCCTCACCCGGGTATAAGTGCCATACTGGGGTTCATAAGGTAGGATGGGTGAGTTCCCAAGCCCAGATGCTTGCAGTGCATTGTGGGAGTTTCTCCTTCACCTTTCAGGCTGTTCATCTCTGGGGGTTCACTGTAAGCCCCCCATAGTCTGCTGTTCACTGGCACCTGTCTGTGTTGACACGGCGACTCCCAGGTTGGCTCTGCTGCCTGTCACCCAAGACCCCTGCAGTGAGTCTGCGGGCACAAGGCTGGCACGTTTCTTCACAAGTGGGTGGGCAGCCCCGAGATTCAGTCGAGGACCTCCGCTGCTGAGCTGAGAGGCTGTAAGGTGTTTCATAATTAAAAACCCTTAGAGGGTCCGCCATAAGAAAACCCCAAATGGTGAGTGTGGAGTGCCAGGCCGCTCAGGTGCCTTTTGCTTTGCTGCCCACAGGTCATCATCATTGAACCCTTCTTTGACTGCTATGAGCCGATGGTGAAGATGGCGGGGGGAAGTTGTGTGTTTGTGCCCCTAAGACCAAAGGTAAGCGTTCCGTCGGCCTGTGCCCAGCGCTGTGGCGGCATGTGGGCAGAGTCTCTAGGAATGAGGGGCTGGAGGGACACTGATCCTTTCATCGTCTGTCCCAGGAGTGAGAAGTCCCTCCAAGCTCCCTGTCATCTCTCTGAGTGGACTGTATAGCGCCTTTCATGTCTGTCTGTCTGTCTGGCACCAGCGAGACATTCACTTGCGTGGTGTCCCTCCGAGTCGGGGGTCCTCACTTGGACCGCTGGGCTCAGACTGCCAAGTCCAGCCACTAGTAGGACTCACCCCTCCAGTGACCAACTGGGCACCTGGCCTTTCTCCTGTTATATAGTGCCTTTCACATATCAAGTACATGGTGCCTCGTCATATCTTCTTGATAATATAGTGCCTTTCATCTCAGGTGGTGCCCATCTCAGTCCTCGGGCCAGAGGAGGAGGACTGCCTGCCCTCTAGTGACCAGGCGGGCATCGTCGTTTCACGCTGCTACACTATCGGTATATTATATAGCGTCTTTCACACCCTTCTGTCTGTCTGTCTCATTCATTTATGGCCTTTCTCGTTCTCCCACGTGCTTACTCTCCTGTTCTGATGTGTCATTTCCATGAAGTGGCCATCGTCCTTGTGTTGTCACATGTGCAGAGTTTGTGCCCCCAACATGAAATGAATGCATCGCTACTTTGGCACCAAGATAACCGAGAGCACTTCATTAGAGTGTAATATAGCGCCTTTCCTGTCTGTGATAGATTAACGCTGGCCTTTCATATTTCTCTGTTATATAGCGCCTTTGAACTCTGTCTCTCTCTGTCTCTCTCTGTCTGTCTATTAGTAGTCGTAGCGTTACTGGCATTCTCACCCGACACTCTGCAGTGCCAGGGTAGACAAGCATGGCACTGCCAGTGGTGATGGGGTGGGCACTATATTGAGTGACAGACATTATATAGCGCCTTCCTCATCTAGTATATGAATCTCTGTATTTGATTTCTATGGTGCCATTGTGCTGCCAGTGAGGCCTTCCCTGGACACTGGCACTCCCTTGGCACCACCGGGTTTCCGACAACTCCCGCTGACTTTCTCTTTGTTTTGGCTCAGGGTACGCCAGACAAGCCGGCGCTGTCCAGTGGGGACTGGGCACTGGACCCTGATGAATTGGCCAGCAAGTTCACGGAGCGCACCAAAGCCATCGTCCTCAATACCCCCAACAATCCTTTAGGGAAGGTAAGACCGAGGGGGGGCAGGCAGAGCCCCCCGATGTCCAGTCCAGAGGGGCCGGCTCATTGTCACCTTACTCGTCCTCAGTGTGTCCAAGTTTGTCCGTCCTCCTCGCTTTGGACCGCTTACTGCTGCCCTCCGAATCATTTTAGAATGCCCAGCCTGTGCCTGCTCAGTTTGAATCATTCACAGCGGTGGGTCCACCTGTTCAGAAGGTGATGCTCTGGGTGAGTGCCCGCTCACTGGGCACCTCTCCACAGCCACGGTAGTGCCAATCACATTCTAACGCATGGCTGTTTCAGATCCTTTAGGCCAGTATGGAAGTCGGGGAGGTGCCAGCAGCATCAGGTACAAAGCAGGAGCCAACATTAGAAGGGATGCCAGCCCACCAGAAGTGGGCCACTCACCTACACGGTGCCAGTTTAGAATGACCTGTGTTTGGGTGGTGGAGGACAACACGCACAAACATGGAGAGGGCAGGGGATTCGAACACAGACACAGGACCACTGCAGCCCCAAGGATGCCAGCTCTCTGAAAACGGGTGCAATGCGCCTCTGTGTGGCACTCGCCCTCCCGTCATTGTCGGGTCTCTCCCTGCCCGATTCCTCCAGCTGAGGGCATTTTTACTGTCCCAATGGCATCACAGCTGAGCTATGGGGTACCCAGTGCCCTCTGCTGCCCCCTGGTGGCCGCGAGTGACCCTCCCTGACTCGTGTGTCTCGTCCCCTCAGGTGTTTAAGCGTGAGGAGCTGCAGGTGATCGCCGAGCTGTGCTTGAAACACGACGTGGTGTGCATCAGCGACGAGGTGTACGAGTGGATCGTGTTTGACGACAACGCGCACGTCAAGATAGGTGAGACTTGTATGGCGCCTTTCATGCAAGGAGGCGAGAATGAAGTGGCGGCTGGGCGATGACAGGGGGTCCTCGGGGCGACCGGCCATCTGCTCCAGTGACGGACTGTTTTAAATGAATCGGTTATCGTGCAGGGTGACAACAGGGTGACGTGGGCACAGATGACTACGTCTCTGTGTGCTCCTTCCTTATCATGATAGACAGGAAAGGCTCGACAGGAGATAACGGTGAGAGGCACTATATTACACTCGAGGAGGTGTCACGCCATTCCTGGCCGGTGCCATGTTGCACAAGGTGGCTGGACGTGTGACAATATGACTGCCACCGATTTTGTAAGCTTAGTGACATAGAGCTGTCACGGTCACCCATCAGAGCGGTGCGGGCAGGTAGGTGGGCTCTGGCCACGTCTGTGTGCTGATTGGTGCTTTTGTCCTCCAGGATGGAGATACTCTGCCAGCAAGGGCCATCAGAGTGTCACCTGGCGCCCTTCACTCCGTTGCTTGATGATGGTGATGGTGATGGTGGCAGACCTGTTGGGTTTCTGTGTGCTTTACTTGGTTGGCATGCAGGCTGCGCCATTCTTCTGACCTCTCTTTTCCTTTACTGCTTCAGCTAGCTTCCCTGGCATGTGGGCACAGACGGTTACCATTGGAAGTGCTGGCAAGACCTTCAGTGCCACAGGATGGAAGGTGAGATGCGAGAGCTGGGGCGCTGTGGTTGTCATTTCTTGCTGCTAAGGATTTGTGATCTCCGAGGTGTAACAAAATGGCTAAGCAGTGTGCCCCGAGTGTTCACTTTTGACCGTTTCTAGTGGCACCGTGCCACGGTGGTGCTGCTCCAATTCCCAGTCCAGTCCCCATTGATTTTCTGTAGAATTTTAATTTCTTGCCATAGGCATGCCAGTTAGACTAGGTGGCACCCGCCATGAACCTGGCGCTTCTGGGATGGGCTCTGGCAACACCAACACAGCTCTGGGTTTGGTGAATGCAGAGGCGAGCGATGCCCACATCCAAAGTGCCCAAGAAACCTGGGGCTCCTGGGAGGGCCAGTGCGGTCACCGCGGGTTGTGGCGCTCAAAGCCTGAACTACTCCTGGTGCTCCCGCCAGCACTGCCCATGTGGCATTCCCTCTGCAGGCACTGCCATTTTATTGTAACCCTTTAGAGGCCAACTCTGCCAGCACAAAATGGAGGCCTTCAAATGCCAAGCCAGCAGAATGGGGTCATCGGGACCCCCAGTGGCATTTGAGGAAATGGCCGGCCGAGGGGTTGAAAGTGTGGAGCTCTGCATGGGGTCTTCTGGCCTCTCAAAGGAATCGGCAGAGCCAGTGTGTTGTGACAATTCACCAAGGGTGGCCAGACCCCCTAAGCTGTTTTTGACAATCGTATTCACTTCACTAAGGGGGTCCTTGAAGCCAAGAGGCTCACCACATTCTTTTGATTCTTTGTGTGACAGACAAGCCCCTCAAGCACAGGAAAGGCGCTATATAAATAAAATGTGTTGTTATTACTCTTATTGCCACCTGGCTGGTGGCACTTCCTCTAAGTCCCCACTCGGTGTCACCAAACACATGGCTTACTTGTCACTTGAAGGTCCCATCTGTGACTTTCAGTGGTTTGGGCTCCTTGTCTGTGACCAGCTGACATGTCCGTACCACAGTGCATGATGGGACGAGCTCATCTGTCTTTTTGTCACCTGCCATCGGCCACACGTCACAGGACTGACTGACTGACTGACTGAGTGACGTCATCCTTCATTTATGGTCCTTCTAAGGTGAGTTTGGAGCCTCTTCTTGGGACTGCCATCTTCTCGTGTGCTTGGCGATGAACCAAAGAGACGTCCATTGGTCGGGTCACTTCTGGTGCCCTGCTTAGCTGTCACTCGCCCCACCCCCCCCGACCCCCGTTTCTATTGTCTATGGTGGGACTGCATTGTTTGTGAGCGGCTGTCTGACTAACACGTCTGCTTCCTCCCGGCTTGTTAGGTGGGCTGGGCCATCGGCCCTCATCACATCCTGAAGCACCTCCAGACCGTCCACCAGAACTCGGTGTATCACACGGCCACTGCAGCTCAGGTACGCTGGCCGCCAGCCCCTCGTGGGCGTCCTGCCCGTGTGTCGCTCTGATGCCAATACTCCTTAATTGACCTTGCGGTGGCTTGAACTTCAAATCCCACCCTGGCCGCTATCTGCTCTTCATGTACTTTGGCTTCCCTCCTACTGCTGAAGGGTGGGCATTTTGGGTTGACTGGGGGGCACAAAGGTTAGTCCGGCCAATTCCTGCTTAGTACAGACGACAAAGTCTAGATATGCCCTCTAGCATTGGCGCCGTAGCCCCCTTAGCATTATGTTTACCCCCAAATGCTGACTTTGTGTGTAAGAGAAACCAGCGCCACCGACCGTCACAGGACAGGCCTGTCGAGTGCCCAGTGCAGTACCGGCGCCCTTGTGTCACATGTTTTGTCACCAGTGCCCAGCCTGCCATCATAGTGGGGACAGTTGACATGAGTTTCTTTGGGCTCGTGGTACTTGCATGTGCCTGACCTGTGAGATCGACGTGCCACTTGTGTTATGGTGGACTGAGTGACTTCCACATTTGCCGTATTGTGAATGCGCCTTTGCCACGCTGATACTGCCACACCAGGCAAATCACGGCCATGCCGTCATACGGTCTGCGTTGGTGTCTGATGACTGATTCACACTGTTGTCCCGTTTACATTTATTTGCTTGGCAGACACTTTTATCCAAAGCGACTTACAAAGAAGGCCAACATAATCAGTGTGCCCAGCTGACTGGCACAAGGGAAGCGACTTAACACCGTCGGCTCAGCTGATGTGTCGGGTTCCATTTGTTCTAAAAGTGCCTTTACACGCTATTGTGTGCTTTGGTTGAAGGCTCCGCCCACTCATGAATATTGATGAGTTACCATGGAGGGGCCGGACGCAGGATTTCGTTTTTTTGCAGTGTGATTGTATCTCATCCACTAGATGGCAGCAGAAGTCTGTCCTGCGTGTCATTCAGGCTTTATTGGGGGGCACTGGGGGTCCACGCCAAGGAGGCTAACTTGCTGTGTGGTACTCGGCTGTGTGTTTGGCGGTCGCAGCCTCAAGTGCTGAGGGCAGTTTGGGTCTCTGTGTCCCCAAAAAGACACTGCAGCACCAGGGAGGGTCCACGGGGGGCAACCGAGGAGGAGAACAGAATGGAAATGAGGACTGAGTTCCGGGGGGCCAGTGGGCTCTAGCTGTTACCGTAAAGCCCAGTGTGTAACGAGAGGAGCGGTGGCACACAGACTGGCGCCCATTTCACACTTGGAGGTTTTTCTTAACTTAAAGACCACCGAAGACCCATGGAGGTGTGCTGAATGGGGGGTCTTCAGACATGACTTGATGTCACGTTGAGGAATGAGCTGATTGGTTGCCTCGTCGGGGTTATTCAGAAGCTAAAAACTGAAAAGGTGGTGGTAGTGTGGACCCCCCGATCAGCTCAAGACCCCCAATCGGCTGACTTGGGTTGTGTTTGTTCTTCTCACCCTCCTGCAGGAAGCGGTGGCCCGAGGATTTCAGAGGGAGTTGGACGTCTTGGGAAGACCAGAGAGCTACTTCTTTCAGTTACCACGGCAACTTCAGGAGAAACGCAACCGCTTGGCGGAGTGCCTGCTGTCGGTGGGCATGCGGCCCATCATCCCTGAGGGGGGCTACTTCTTGAATGCTGATATCTCCGCTCTCAGTAATTGACTTTTTACATTACTTGGGCAGAGGGGCGGTGGTCCGTCGTTGACGCTGACCCTTCAGTTCGGTGGGTGCTGATTGGATTGGGTAACTCCAGTCGGGGCAGCGAGTGATTTGTAGAAATGGGGGCGAAACTGACGTGCCACCGACCCAGGCTGCACTGGGAGACAGTGAGAGAGAGAGAGAGGGCACCCTCTGCCTGGCATAGGAGACATTCTGTGCAGTGGTAGTTGTGGTGGGCACCCGTGACGTGTTTACAGGTCAAGTAGTCGAAGCTTACAGCCTTCGTTTACCGAGAGGGTGCGGTGACGTCACCTCAATGAAGACCCTGGCAGGGCAGGTTTAGTGCTTGGTGGGTAGATGGGGGGGTCTGCCTGGAGCCGAACAAGCCCTCCTCTTCCTCCATCCTCACCGCGTTGACACGTCTATCAAGTGAAGCTATCTGTGCCACCGGCAGGAAGAACCCAAGGTGTGCGTAGCAAGTGTGCCCTCGATGGGCAGAGAGCCTGGCACTCGGTTAGGTTGCGAGACCCTCGCGTTCAGGCCGCTGTTTCTTCTCCTAGTCTTTCGTGTTCCGCGCCTCACGAGTTGTCAGATGAGCCCCTGTGCCCTGTGAGACCCCTCTGGGTGTCCTCAAACTGCACTGAGTGGCAGAGGCCGACAGAAGCAGCGTGGCCATCAATAACAGAGCAGGACAAGAAGGAGGCGCGACCAATAAAGAAAGCAAAATGTCTGAAGTGACGCCACCTCAGAAGCGATGGCCTCCACGTCCAAATGAGCGAGTCGGTCCACTGGCACAGGCCTGGCGCATTGCTAGCGCATGGGTGACGTTGGTGTGACAAGTGGAGTGGTCGTGCCACGTGATCGTGTGACAAACCCAGATAAGACAGCAGAAGCGTAAGTGGCACTGAAGGTGACACTGCCATCAAATCAAAACGGTTTAAGCAGTCGGGCAGGAACGAGGCCAGCGGTCAAAGAGTGGGCAGTGCCAGGCCTAACAACGTTTCCGACTTTTTGTTTTGCAGATGTAGAACTTCCCGACCCCGCTGATGATGAGGAGGAGCCCTACGACTATCGCTTTGCCAAGTGGCTAATAAAGACGAAGGTCAGTATGGCTGCCGGGGCTTTCAATTCTCCTGGCTTTGATTGGGTCGCGGCGCGGTCATCGATTCTTGTTGCTAGGGTTGTCCTGGCGTGGGCGTGTCCTTAGAGGTGAAAGGTCATCTCGCGGTGCACTTTCTCATCCGAGTTCGAGGGTCCCACGTCGTCCTTTCAGACCTCTGCACTCCTCCTGACTTCATTGTCTTGTCTTTGGTCACTGATGGCGGTTGTCCTCTTCATCCCGTGAAGTCCCATGCCAGCTGATGTTGTCACTTTCATGTCACCATCATCAGCTCCTCGATGGACAGCAGGGGGCGAGCAGACTTGTAATAGAGGAGTGGGCGGAGCATGTGGGCGGGGCATTTTCGCAGCAGAGTCAGGGTGGGGTGGTGAAGGTGGCCCCCCATAAAGGGGTCTTTATAGGGTCAAGTCTTTCAGTGTTTTGGTGACATGTGGCTCCTTTCACAATATGAATGAAGATATTGAGGCGCCTGCCTGTGAGCTGCAGTGCATGCTGGGTGGGACACAACATGAGCAGCACGCCAGTTTGTCGCTGCCATCAAGAGTCGCATGCAAAGACGTGCCCACGGCGACCCTCAGCCTTCAGGCTGGGAATTTAAGCCACTGTGCCAACTCCAGTGGGGGGGGTGTCCCACTCACCACCCGCCACGCGCCCGCCGATGATGTGAAATGGCCATGAGTGTTGACGATGCCCTCCTGTGAGTGGCTGCATGCCCCTGACTTGCCCTCTCGATTTCTCCTTCCGAAGGGCCTGGCCACCATTCCTGTGTCGGCTTTCTACAGCCCCGGGCACAGGAAGGACTTTGCCAGCTACGTCCGCCTCTGCTATGTGAAGGTAAGTGGGAGCACTTTCTCTGTTACACTGTGGCCAGGTCTGTGAAGGGCACCGTGTGTGTGTGTGTGTTGGCACCAGTCTCCTCTTCTTCAGGCCTTTTCTGATTTAAACCCGCAGGAGGACTCGACTCTCGAAGCTGCTGAGAAGATCTTGAAGGAGTGGCACCTGACAAAGTGAGCCACGTGTGTGAGTGCCAACATCGGCATGATGCCAGGTCCGATGTGCGCCCCACTTGGACCTCCTGTGTCAGGACTCTTTAAGGTAGTGGTGTAGGATGAACTAACGCTGCCGTGATGATGATGATGATGATGATGATGATGAAGAACACTTGCCAACCACTCTAATCTGGTCACTCGTGGCACTGTGTCTTGCTCATGTCTGATTTAATGGGTGAATGGCAGCGGTGTCACATTGTTTCTGTAAAGTGTGCCCTGCAGCCTTGTCACCCGACACTCCAAAGGGCCATCGGTGCCAGCGAGTGACACTGTGCTTGATTTATTAATTTGTGCCGAATTGTCAAATCACTAATGATGGAGAGACGTGACGGGCCTTTTAGACAAAGTGCCTCCCCGACTGAGCCGCCAGGTCCTGGACCCCCAAAGTTGAACCCGGGCTGATGTGGCACCGGGTAGGAATCTAGAATGTCGCAGGCACAAGTTGTGGCGTTCAAATCCCAGCTCAGCTCCTGCCATCGTCATCGTCCACTTTCTCCGGGCAGAGACTCCTGCATTAGGCCTAGCGGTGCCAGGCTAGGTGCCAGGGCCCTTAAATTGGACTAAGCTGCTGTGGCCCGCCAGCGCCATCTGCCTGTCTCACTCCGTGTGTGTGTGGAGTCAGGACAGTCGGACTCCTCAGTGACATCATCAGCCCGCGACGTCCGGGTGACGCCCCCTAGCAACACATCTTGGTGACCAACTTTACAAAATGGCGGCGGCCACGGCGTTGTGATGAAATTCAGACCCCCCACTCTGACGATGCTGCAGGTCACAGGACCCTGGAGATTCTTCTGCCCGGGTGCCACACACGTGACTGGCTTTCGATGGCCGTGTCCTCAAAGGGGCCAAGTTGAGTTTGTCTGCCTGTCTGCCCGTTCGTCTCTCTGGGTTTGCGTGATTGCATGAGATAAGCGAGGGTCTCCATGATCAGGGGCTTGAAATTCAGTGGCAATAAACTGCAATAAATGAAAAGAAGAGCTGCCGGGGTGTCTTTGGTGTTTTACGGCGTGGTGGGCTGACATTTCAGGGCGCTACTCTGCCCGGCGTCTCCGGTGGGCTCCTCTTGTCTTTTAATACATGGCTTTGTTGGCAGTGGTATTTCTAGAATACGGGGGGGGTGTGTCACCTAATTCGAGCCTGGCCTTGAAGTCACACAGAGGGACATTGGGGACCCCCGACAGTCAGTCCTCCATAGATGTCCACCCCCAGACGTGTGCAGGCTCTGACCACCGAGAGCCCCTTGGCTGACTGCTGCCTTCTCTGTGGTCTGGGGGGTCTCTCCCAGTGGTCCGGGGGTCTCTCCCAGTGGTCTAGTTCTTTCCTGCTTGTCACCACTGTGGCTCTGAAGCAGATGACCATCCCCTGGTGCAGATGCCAGCATTGAACGCCATCTGTTTATGGAGACGGCACTCCCTGCTGGACAAGATCTGATTGAGTGACCCCCAGAGTGCCGAGATGTGTAGCCCACCGGACTGCCCGGCCTTGGGCAAAGGAGGGCACAAAAGCAGTCCCAAGCCCCTCGACTCCCCTGCGTTTCTCAGATCCCGTTCCTCTTCATGCTTTGAGAAGACCACCAGCCCAAAGAGACCCCCGAGGACTCCAGACTGGGACCAATTTGCTTGTTTTAAATGGCTGTTTGGGAGATCGCTGCTCCTTTCCAATGAGCTTGTTATGTCCAGAATTGAAGCGTGTGTTCCTGTAAGTTATTACGTAGCTGATTGACAAAAAGACAAGGCAGGATGGCAGTAAAGAGGGTCTGCTGAACTGATGGCTTGTGGGTAAAAACAAAAAAAAACGAAGAGATTTGGGCGATACCCGTGTGTGACGAGTTTGCGTGTCTGGATACAACATTTGGGCGACGACGATGGGACAGTTGACGTTACCACCTCCTGACCCGGTCCTCACCATCCCAGGAGAGAGATGGGTGGACTTGGCAGCCCCCTTGATGTTCAGGATATGGCGGATGTGACGAGGAGGGCTTTGTTGTTGCACTGTTTGGGTGTAGAGGGGCAGCGCGTGTTCTCCACGTTGCAAGCGGACGCACCTACGTATGCGGCAGCAGCAAAGGCAGCATTAGCGGCTCATGTCAGCTCTGGTCGCAGTGTCCTTAGGCATCAACGAGCACACCAGCCGGGTGAGTCGATAACTCCGTACGGCTCTGCTTTACGTGAACTGGCGCCGAACGAAATGATCCGCCATCAAATCAGAGAAAAGCGACTGCAATCAGCTGTACGCTCGGTCGCTGCTTGAACCCGATGGCCTCACGCGGTGTCACGAGGAAGACAGACAGAAAGCGCTCTTCAGATCAAACTGTGGCTCAAATCGGCAGAATACGAGGGCAGCCACGTGCCCTGCCCAAGGCCAGCGATGGCGCCGCTCTAACAAGCCTCATCATTTCGCACGGCGGTGCCGGTCAGCTCTGGCACCTGTCACTGCGCGGGAGTATCGGTGTGCCCACTCGCCAGAGCCTATAGATTGGGTGCGGCGGGACACACCGTCCTTAAAACACTGCGTCTGCATGGTGGGTGCTGTGCAAATCCCAGTCCTACTCGATGCCAGTCCTGCAGCGTCTCTCAAATAAAAGCACGTCTGACAGGTACCTGTTCAACCTGCAGCGTCCCGCTCACTGGCTCTGATCAGTCTCCTAGAAATGTCCTGGGCACAGTGAGGCACAAAGACAGGAGCACTTCAGCGGGCTCTGCCACATCACAGCAGGTGCAGCTGACATCATGGCGCTCGGTCTTTTCCTTGCTTGAAGCTTTCCAGTATCACTCACGGCTCTCGGCTGCATCGCTGGTTTTGTCCACAAGCCGACGAGTAACCCAGACACGGCCCCAGTGATTCGGCCCCTTCGTCAGACTCCGCTGGCACTACGTGAGGAGGCTGACGCGTCACCTTGGGTATCAAATCTTGTTACGGCACAGACAAAGAATGGCAAACCTGGTTTGTGTGTGGATTCGAGGGAAGTTAATAACACGAGAATTCCTGATAAATGCCCACGGCCTACAGCAGAGGAGCTCACAACGCAGTTCCAGGGCTCAGCCGTTCTCGCAACACTGGCCCTGGCACAGGGTTATTTCCAGGTGCCATGACTTGCTGCTTTAGTTTCTCAGGTTCACACCGATGGCTTTTGGATTAAGCTCGGCTCCAAGCCGTTTCCAGAAGATCACGTCGCTGCTGCTGGCAAACACTCCTGGGGTGTCGCTATGTTTAGATGACATTGTGGCTCATGGCGGCACACAACAACAGCATGATATTCGTTAGCAGCGGGTACTGCACCGACTGGAGCAAAGCCAGGCCAGCAGAACTGGTGACAAGTGTATTTTGAGCGCTCCAGGAATGGACTTTGTGGGGCACAAACTTACACACAATGCCACCCAGGCCTTGCCGGAGCCTAAATCAACTACCAGGTTGGCCTCATTTTGGGGTATGGCACGTCACTACCTTCGTTCTCTACCACTCTATGCTGGCACCACTGAGGGCCCTTTTGAAAAAGGACTGCTGCTTGTAGACGGGCACTTCATGACATCAAACAGCCGCCCCCACTCTGGTCACATGTGCTGCCTCCACTGTGGCACTGGGTGCCGTTCTGTCCCAGATAGTTGATGGTGTGGAGCGCCCAGTTGCTTTTGCCTCCCGTGCCCTCATAGAAGTACCCTGTGGGAGAGAGAGAAGCGCTGGCATGCTTGTGGGCCTGTGAACGTTGGCATATTTATCTTTATGGCTGGCATTTTACCTTGCACACTGACCACAAGTGGGTCACAAGCCACTCAGCCTGGTGGCCAGACATTGACCGTGATGTGGAACTGCTGGTGAACAGACAGCTCAGCGTGTTCAGCGAGGGTCAAGACACTGATGCCCACACCAGCTCCTTTGAGACCTGTGGCATGGCCGGCATCCCCTTGGGAACACTTGGAAACAGATACTCGTGGAGAACGCCATGGGGCTGCGGCTCATGCAGGGTACCTTCTGGTAGCGCACGACGGCCATCGCGCGGAGCTCCACCACGAGACACTCTGCCATACGCTCCCTAAGCCACCTGCTCAGTCAGTGGGGTTGGCCAAGCGGCATTACAACAGACAACGGTGCCCAGTTTTCATCAGCAGTGTTTACTTCTTTTGTCTCTGAAGGGCAATGCTATGAAACACTTCAAAACAGCAGTGTGCCAACCTGAAGGAGGGCATCAGAGCCTACTTAATGGAAGGAAGGGCTTTTGATGATGCTCTCCACCTAACTCTGCTGCCCACATGAGCGCCCCTGCTTCTTTCATGATAGGCCCTTTAACGCGACTAGCACTGGGTACGGGGCACAGATGCCCACCAAAGCAGCTCAAAAGGCACTACAGTCTCAGTATGACATGAATTACGACAGGCCAAACGTGCAGAGTCACCCAGACTGGCTGTAAGGGTAAAGCATGCAAATCACAAGAACAAGCCACAGTCTTACTGGTCAGATCCCATTCAAATTTTAAGGCAACTGGGTCCTTCCACTTTCCAGATGGCCTCGCCCACGGAGGTCAGTGTCACCGTACAGCCGCGTGCTCTGGTCATCGAGGGACAGCAAGTGATGACGAGGTCAGTGAGCACGAGAGTGGCCTGCAGCGCGTGTACTTAATGGGCTGGTCATCGTCAGAAGGTGGTCTCGAACCTGCAGGTTTCCATTCGAACCCTTTTGTTTTTTCCCTTCATTTTAGTAGCCCTGTTTTTAAGGGTCCATCCTCCGATTTGATTCTTTTCTTCAGTAAGTGACAGCCAAACAGAAATGAGACGTGAAAGGAGCAGACAGACGACCAGTTCAACTGGAACATCAAACTCCGGCCAGTTTGTGAATAAGAAGCCCACCCTTGCTGTTGATTAAAGCCATTACTGGAGACCAGGACTCGTTGCTGTCGCCACACCAGACGGAGACCACCGTCAAGATGTTTGGGTGACCCGAGCAGACCGAGACCCTCACCTTTCTTTATTTTCAGCTGCTCGGTTTGTGTCTCCTTATTGTTTGGCTGCTCATTTAAGGATAAAGAAACGACCGAGGGGTCCGAGTCCCACCAATGGCTCCCCAATTAAGAAGATGGTTAGAATGAGCACTGCGGCCCACCAGGACTGGAGTTTGAGACCCCTGGTGTAGAGCATGAAGCAAACGTGGTGGGCAGCTCGCCAGTCCTTTGCAGGGTACAACAGCACCCTCTTTGAACCCGAGTCTCCAAACTGAGAGAAAAGCAAAAAGGTTTAGTGACAAATGGACAGGAGGCGAGTGCCACAAAGTCACCACAGCGAAGCCAGTGTGTGTGTGTGTGTCTGTCACACTGTGTCCTTTGTCACAGGCCACACCACAGGGCAGTGCAGATGTCTTCAGGGTGGCACTCCCCCTACTTTGGCACCCAAGTGGAGGTCAACAAAGGTGGAGAAGAGAGGATGAGGACTGGAGGGCCGAGTGTCGGACGGGCTGGCTGGCACCCTGTACTCCCTCCCTCCTACGTGACCAAGAGTTAAAGGGGGCACATCGTCACCTGTGAGAACGCAGCTCAGGACAAAAACAAAAAGTCCTTTAAATTTACAAGACGGAACAACGAAAAACGAACTGACCTCAAAATGAACGGTCCCGGACATTTCTAAAGTCGTGTTTTACGCGCTCATCAGCTCGACTCAAATCTGCAGGACGTTCTCGAGGCTTTGTCGTGTCGTGTCCTAATTGTGCCCAGGCCATTGCTTCTCTAATTCGGCTCAGTAGCCGCCCGTCCTCCTTCTCTTTGTCCCTCTCTCGCTCGCTCTCGTCCTCATGCAGGTGACATTACAGCTCCTTCAAAGTCCTGGGCAGGTGGCACACGTTGCTTTCATCTCCTGCTCAATTTCCTTTTCTACTCTCTGCCTTGCTGCCAGATCAGTGACAGCCCGCCACCTCTGCCACTTGTAAAGGTAAGCCTGTCCCCCACCCGGTGATGTCACCCATCTTCTGCCCACACCCACCTTCAGGGACCATCATTTTTCTGACAGAGTGGCTACTCAGTTGCTGCAGAATGCCACTTGGCATTGGGCACAGTGGTATGAAATGGTGGGGCATGTGGGCCAAACATTTGTTAGATCCGCTGAATAAAGGACATAATAATGAATGTGGTAACTCAAATGGCCCCCCAGTGATTAATGTACAGGGAATGGGAGAGAAAAAATAAGGGTGGGGGGCATCAAGGGTGCAGAACTCAAAAGAAGCTCAAGCGCCCACCATTCACAGTGGCTGGCACTGCATCTCAATTGGGCACAGACAGGGTGGCCATCTACTACAGGCAAACAGCCAGCCAGGGCCAGGCTATTACTGGGCACACTGGGACAATTCACAATTAGCACATCTTTGGCTGGTGGCAGCAGATCCAACTGAACATTAGGACATGCGGACTGCACACGTGACTGACACGGGTACCGGGCCACCTCACCTTGTCACGGGAGCAGTGTGGTGGCACAGGGGTAAGTTAGCACGGAGGCCTCCAAAAGCCTGCCCAGCAGATGGTGGCAGCATCCCGGGGCCGTGCTCTCCACCCACCTGCGTGTGTCGCGCCCTTCATTAGCCCACCGCAGTGCGCAAGCTTGCTGCACGCGACGACGCTACGTCTGGACATGACTGGCACATCGAGCCCGAGGGAGTCTTCTGCACTTTTATTTTTAATGGGTTAGGCTGATGCCAGCCGTGTCTGAACAACGGGATCACCTACAGGCAGCGAGGCCCACGCAGGGTGCCCACTTACCGCGACACCCTCAGGGTTCCTTTTTATATAGCGCCTCTCCTCCCACACAGACTGACATATGGCACCGCCAGTCGCTCACCAAGGTCCTGTGATGATGTGACATCTTCATGCTGGCAGCCAGTCACGCCATGGAGGTTTGCTTTGGTCTGGGTGGGCTCACACCCTCTTTATGGAGTCCGTTTGAAGAGCCAGATGAGGGGGAGCGGAGTTAACAGGTAAAATCAAACAGAGGAGGACCCCCCAAAAGTCACACCAGGCTGCCCTGCCCGTGTACCCCTGCTTTGGGACTTGGTTCAAGGCGCTATACGATGGAAGGGCAGGAAGGTTGCGATTACTGCTGATGGGTAACAATCTTCCATCCCGGGGGGCTCTCACTTCATCTTGTCCAGATCTCCAGGCAGCACCCTGCCCCTCTTCTGCGCCTTCGCCTTGCGTTTCTCCAGCTTGCCGCGTTTCTGCTTCTGGATGTTCTTCTTGCGCTTGTCCTGCCGCTGCTGCATCTTCTCCAGCACGTGGACGCTGCGCTTCTCCCACTGCTGCTTCTTCTGGGCGCGCTTCTTCTCCTTGCGTTTGAGGGCGGTCTTCAGCATGTCCTCGTCGTCCTTGATCTTGAGGCCCTCGGCCTTGTACAGGACGTTGGTCCACTTCATCTTCTTCTCCAGCTCTTGGGCTTTGCTGGAGTTTTTGCTCTTCAGCTCCTCCAGCTTGGCCTTCCTCTCCTCCACTCGGCTCAGGAGCTGCTTGTAGTTCTTGCCCGTCAGCGGCGTCAGGGTGCCCTTGATCTTCTTCTTTTTCTCCTTCTTCTTCTGAACCTTGTCGACGAACTCGTCGCCCACTTCGACTTTGTTGAACACCATCGGGCCGGCCGTGGCAGCTTCTGCTTTGGGGACGCTGCTCTTCTGCGCGTTCGTCTCCTTTCTCTCCTCCTCTTTAATGGTTTGTGCCTTTTGCTCCAGAAGTTTCTTCATTCGCATTTCTTTTCGCTTGCGTTTCTTGCGCTCTCTCTCCAGTTTTCTTCGTGAACGTTTCCTTTCCAGCTCCTCAGCTGACAAAGACTTGGTGGCACTGCCCTGATGACAGAAAAAGGCACAACAGGCGAGTGAGCATCTGGACGAGAACCACAAGACACCTACGGCCGTCAAACTCCGCGCGTCACGTCAACTTCAACATTGTTACCTTCCCTTAGAGGACCCTAACCCACGGGTGGGCTCACACTCGGCTGCTTTAAAGTGCCATTTCTCCACCAATGCCACCCCTGCCCACAGCAGGTGAATCAAATGGGAAGATCAACTGGCGCCCAAGGCAGCTACTGGAGTCGCCTCACAGCCCGCTGGTACTCGGATGAGACGGCACCTCAGACCTCAACGGGAAAGACAAATCCTGATAAGGACTGACATGGTGACGTGTGAGGAACGAAAGATGGAAAGGATCAACCGGCAGAGGAACCCCGAAAATCAAAGTGAAAAAGTGAGGAGGCGGGCAGGGCCACTGGGCCTCACTGATTTGTATCAAAGCGTGGTCAGGCATGGATACACGCGTACCGATAATGAGGCGACGGATGGGGTCCTGGGGGAGGTCTGGACCAACGCATCGCTGATCTCATCGAAAGGCTGAGGGGTCGGGTGGACCCAAACATAATGTCCCACCCAGAGGGGTCAGGCGAGTGAGGGGCAGTCATTGGGATAGAGTCCTTCAACCTCTCACCACATGAGGAGGCCGGGTGGGCATTGTTGGGCACCAGCATAGGCTCTGACGATGGCTCCAAGAATTTCATCCCGATACCTAATGGCAGCCCTGCGGTGCCCACCGTTGTCTAGCCTGTAGAGGTCTGTGCCTCTGTCCCCTCCATGGATGTGCCTCCCCAGACTGAGCATCACTGAACCCTAACCCTAATGGTGACTAAACTGTAACTTGTGGATTCAGTTACTGCCGTTATTATTGAGTACAACGCACTGCTGCAAAAATAAATACTTAATAAACTACAATAAACAAATGAAACATTGATAATCATGACATTCAATCTCGTTTTCCTTATTGTAAAAAAGACGAGACTTTGGCCATGAGATTTGTTCAAGTCCCGCCCCCCTCTCAAACCACGCCCTCTCACGGTCCTCTCGCCTCTCATTGGTGCGAATGCTTTTGTCAGACTCAGTCCCTGCGCTCTCAGCTCTTAAATTTGAACATTTTCTCACTTTAAGTTCCCAATGAAAGACGACGTATTCTGTCCAAGAATTTCATCCCTAAGGGTTATCAACAGAAGAAATGAGTACACCGGCAATCCTAGCACCGAGAAACAAGGAAATCAAACGAATTAACGTGAAAACTGTCAATCGGTTACACGGCAAATTGGTGAAATGCGTATCAACAGACTGAGACAGCTGGTGGTGATGGTGAGGAGGATGAAAACATCAACTTACAAGGCATGAAGAATATTTACGAGCGTGAACACCGGCCGAATTACTGTTGACAGGACGTATCGTAATCTTATTACGTAATTGATGTCTGAGCGATGGGCTGTGCAGAATCGCTTTTACTATGACAAGTAACAAATCACCGTGACAAGCATTCGAAAAAGTCCATTTATTAGAGAGAAAGAAACGATATTCACTCACGGGCAGTTATACGTTGTGTTGTCACAATGTAAGTCCAAACACGGAATCGAAATTCAATGTGATATTGACGAAAAGTTACTTCAAAAAATTGTTTTTGCTGAACTTTTACAGTACAGTAATCCCTCGCTATATCGCGCTTCGACTTTCACGGTTTCACTCCATTACGGATTTTATATGTAAACATATCCAACTATATATCGTGGATTTTTCGCTGGTTCGCGGCTTACTGCGGACAATGGGTCTTTTAATTTATGGTACATGCTTCCTCGGTTGGTTTGCCCAGTTGATTTCATACTACCCAAGCGTGTGTTACATATTAAATAAAACTGCTCAATGATATATGATAGGATTCCCGCGCGCTGCTTCGCATTCTTAAAAGCCCGAACAGCACCTATTGAGTTTTGATCGTTTGCTTTTCTCTCCGACATTCTCTGCTCCGGACGCGCACTCCTTTGAAGAAGAAGATATGTTTGCATTCTATTAATTGTGAGACGGAACTGTCATCTCTGTCTTGTCACGGAGCACAGTTGAAACTTTTGAAACAGACACAAATGTTTGTTTGCAGTGTTTTCAAGTCCCAGTCTCTACAACCTCCCGTGTTTCTGTGACCCACATGTGACAATTTAAAAACAACAATATAAACGTATGGTTTTTACTTCGCAGATTTTCACCTTTCATGGGGGGTTCTGGAACGCAACCCCCGCGATCGAGGAGGGCTCACTGTAAAAGTGTAAGTTTGGCTACACGCCATTGCGAAGAGGGGGGCTGAACGCACCCCAGGAGACGTGGTTGCCCCTCCGAAGCCCCCTCTTAAACGAGGATACAATGAGAACAAACACAGATGTTTTGTTTACCTCCTCTTTGCTCGATCAGCTGCTGCCGTGTGATCTTCATCTCGTGTGGCGCTTCGATCGTTTAAAAGCCTGTACAGCAGCTGTCCTTTTGTCCCTCTGCCTTGTCTCTCTTCTCCCCAGACTTCCTCAAACTGTATGTAATCTCTTTTCGCTGTTCTGTTAATCCACTGAGTAATAATTTGTTTGTTAGCGCTAATGCGATCTTCACTATCATTTTTTGAGACTTTTGAATTTTCCTGCTCTGCACGTGTACCGCACTAACGTTTTTGAATTCTTTACGATGTTCTACTTCCCTGGGCCTGGTTCAATCTCTTGGCACAAAGTCTAGTCTCGTGGGACATGAAAGTGTCTCTCTGAGAAGGTGACGTCTCATCTCGTCCCAAGTATTTTTTAATATAATAGAGAGATTTGCATGTTAATTTCAAAGCCAAACAGAAGAAAATCCTAGAACGCAACACGACACATCATGTTCTTTCAATTTATTACGTGTTACTCTTTTCTACTTTGGTTCATTACTCGCTGTAATGTCAAATAGTTACAATTCCCATGAAAATAACAATCTGTTTAAATTAAACATCCACATCCCCACACGCGAGTGGCAGAGCCGTGAAGTGACTGGCGTATAGTGCCCACCCGGGGGTTGGTGAGCAAAGCAAGCGGGCGGCGGAGCCCCCTAGTTATATTTATTATCACAATGTGTATTTCCAATTATTCAGCTTCCATTAAGAATTGGTTGCCCCACTGGCTGATTTGTCCCATTTAAAGGGATGTCACCTGCGCATCTTCTTACTGTATGCAGACCCCATCATCAGCACTGGGGGGGTCTCAGTGTCAGGCCTGTGTGGCCGGCCCATCTCACCCTTGAAGTGCGCACTTGTCCACTCCACTCTCCTTTCTGCTCGTCCCCATTTCACGGATCTCGCCAGGATTCTCTGATTGCATTACATAGTCTTTATGTGAAGCCTGCAGTTCCTGTTCTTTATTTGTAATATTTTTGTGATCGAGTGAATGTCTTTTGTCGTGTCGCCAGTTTTGTTCAGACTTGGTGTCTTTTATATTTGTACTAGACGTTAAAGCCATTACAATAACGGGCGCTAGAACAGTAGTGCATAAACATTTGTATGAACAGTCGATATTAAATGGCAAGGGACCTTGTATGCGGCTGTAATATGCGTCACTGTATTGTGTGCCTTTCATTTTCTCTCCCAGTAATACTGCTTTGTATTTCCGTGAAATGCCTGGAATTTTGTCTGACAGTAATAAAGTGGAGCCTCAGCTCACGACCCTAATTCATTCCAAAACTCTGGTTGTAACCCGATTTGGTTGTGACCCGAAGTAATTTCCCCCATAGGACTGTATGTAAATACAATTAATCCGTTCCAGACCGTATGAACTGTATGTAAATATGTATTTTTTTTTCAGTTTTTAAGCATAAATATAGTTAATTATACCATAGAAAGCACAGCGTGATAGTCAACTAAATATAAAAACATTGAATAACACTAAGAAAACCTTGAACAACAGAGAAAACAACACTGCAACAGTTCGCGCTATAGCCTTACGACTCTTTTTTAATGAGTTTTAAGCACAGGGGAAAAAATGAACATTTAAAAAATCTGTAATTTAATAAACAACCAAGAAAAGTAACATTGCAACAATGCACGTGTGTGTGTCTCTCTCTCTCCTTTGTGTGTGTCTCTTGCCTGTGTGTGTGTCTGTCTGTCTGTCTTGCGTGCCTGTTTGTCTCGCGTGTGCGTGTGTGACACTCGTGTGTGTGTGCGAGGCGCGCGCGCCTGTGTGTGCGTCTCTCTCTGCACAGGAAGAGACTGAACACGTGCTGTGTGGACCCGCGCATGCGCACTTCACCAGAAGACACACACACACGGACACTGGACGTGCACAAGGGTTTTATTAACGAGGATGATTATTACAGTCTTTTGCTCTGCATGAACGTTTAAACTTGGCCCGTCTCAAAGTCCCTGCTACGCCAGTCCTTTATTCTCCCCAGTCTATCAGTGCCCCCCTATATTCAAACAGCAGATCTGCCACTGATGGCGTTGGGAGGAGAGCTGGAGAAAAACACTTAGTTTCAAGTAGGAGGAGATGCGAGTCAAGGGACAGAGCAGGTGGGCAGCCATCTTACCTACAACAAAGGGTCCGAACCAGGTCAGCAGGACTCATAGTGGATGTGGGGCCTTGGCTTACTTGTCTTTTGCTGCACATGAACCTCATTGGCTTCGTCAACCTGATTTTTTGTCTCTTCTGTGCATTATTTGCCTGAGATGTCCACACCATCACCACCACGCAGGCACTTTCCACATCTCGACAGCTACAACAATTCTACCCTGACACCATGCGATTAGTTACATGCAGCGCCGCTCACAACTACTTACAGCATTCCTGCACTCCTCCATCTTCTCATGGAGCCTTTGCTTTAAAATATCCATAGTGGAGAAGCTTTGAACATCTGATTTGAAAAAAGGAAAAATAAAATGTCACAATTAGCAAAATTCACCAGTGACCGGCAGTGTCAGACAATAGAAAAGGATTTCTGTAAGCGGAGCTGGCCACTGGCCTGGAGCGGAGGTGCATTATCTGGGCAGGTCCCCCTAGGGCCGCACTGGCTGCAGGTTTTTGTTACAAGCCGGTTGCTTCATTAGAAACCAATTGTTACCAATAATAAATCTAATTTCATTTTATATGTGGTGTCGGGGTTTCCATTTTGTCAGGTCAGGTCATTCTCATCTTGTTATTTTTTTTTTTCCCCATTCAAAGTAAATTATCCAAAGATCTGAAGTTTGAAGCCGATGACAAGTTTGCATTCCTTCACTTTACCTGCTTTAATAAGATGTTTATAAGGAGAGTAAATTAAACACTGGTGCAAATGGGAACACGTTAGATGGAGAACCCCTGGTTCCTTTGGTATTTGCATTTTATTCCTGATAAGGAGCAGTGAATGAGAGTGAAGGCCGCTGTCTCTGAGTAACGTAAGCAGTTAACAAAAACTATGAAAAAACTCGTAATCCCGGGCCACCTTAAATACCTTTGCTCCTCTTCGTTAGCGTCTTTTGTGTTGTAAATGTGTCGAGCAGCAAGCAGCCTGCTATCCCATCAACCCACCAACACAGAAAAGGCAGAAAGTTCTCTCAGCTCGGGTCTGTTTACCTGCCCGTGAGGTGCCAGGAGTTGTAGAGGGTCAATAATAGATCAATATTTGGAATATGGAACATTTCACGCATGTTGTGTGTCTACAACAATCTATGTTATCTATGACACGGGCACGCTGACAAACACCTGCAGCTATAGACTCTTCAGTACGCGAGCGACTCTCCACGCTAGTGTTTAGATCTGACGGTGTGTGTGCCCTAAAAAGAAGTCTGACGGCATTCTCGCACCATTGATCGCGTACTCAAGTGTCAGCAGGCACTTTCGTGGCATTACACGTGTAAATTGTCAGCGTGCCCGTGTCAATCACACACAGGAAGTTCTGCAGTCTACTTGTAACTTTACGCTGTACGAAGATAAGTCAATAAATCAAGGTAAGTATCATTCAATGTGGCTTTTATACAAGTAACTTGTAAATGGTTTTCATATAAAGACCATCATAAACAGGACTTTGCACAATACGTTGGCGAGCTCTGTAAGCCGTGCTGTTTCACTGAAGGACAGGCATGTGGCACATTGACTGGCAGGATGACGCCCGACACATTGCTGCATCCAAATGGTGCCATCTTTCGCCTTTCCGCCTGGTGCGGCTGCGTTGTTCTTATATGCAAGTGGACATTTCTTGTTGGGAGGGCTTCTGCTCCCTTTCTCAGATGAAGAACCCTCATCCTCCTCTGTTACAGCACGTCATTATGTGAAAACAGCAGCGTCAGATCGGGGGGAGCGTGAATGTGACTGGGAGAATAAAACAAAAGACGCTAACCTTTACAAGTACCATAAATGAACAGCGGCTGTTAGAGACTCAAATCAAACTGATGTTTTTATTCCATCATAGTAAGAATTAGAGCAGCTCACCACTCAAAACTGAGGCGTCTGGGGTTGAACTGGCAACCTTTTGCTTACCAGTCAGCAGTTCTTACTGCTGCACCACCAAGGCGGTCGTATTAAAAGCGTGTCAATGTCCCACCCTAGCGCGAGTTATTTTTCTGCAGTTATATTATTGAATAAAAGCGCACTTGTTCTGTTATACTTGTGCCTTCTGTGAAAGTGTTTCTTTGATATTTGGACTTCAGGCTTCACACCTTACACACTTCATGTCTACATTTTAACAATTATTACTAAAACATGAAAAACGTTTCTGTTTTAACGATGCCTTTACATAGATTGTTGTAGACCCGCAACATGCGTAAAATGTTACGTATTCCAAATATCGATCTATTATTGACCTTCTACAACTCCTGGCACCTCACGGGCAGGTAAACAGACCCGAGCTGAGAGAACTTGCTGCCCTTTCTGCTTGGGTGGCTTGATGGGACAGCAGGCTGCTTGCCTCTTGTGCTGATTGACACATTTACAACACAAAAGACACCGACGGAGAGGAGCGAAGGGATTTAAGGTGGATTACGAGTTTTAATCACAGGCTTTGGTAATTCTAGTGCTAAAGGTGAGAATCTTAATTAGCGAGACAACAAAAATGAATCAAAAAAAAAAAAAAAAAGTCACTTATTGCTCAAGAGACGTCTCATTAGGCAACGGAGTTGGAATAAAAAGCCGCAACTCTCACAGCCCTCAGGACCCACTCTGCGGACCCCTGCGTTTTTGGTTGGCTGCTGGCCTCCTCAATCAAGCACCAGAGGTCCCCACCATGACACTCACATCTCAAAATGAAGGCACACACAGCCTACCTCCTCCCTCACCTTCAGCTTTGGGCTTCTTCTTTAAAGTGCCGTCCTGCCCCTTCGGCTCGGCTCTTTGAACAGCTTCTTGCTTCGCCTTCTCCGGCTCTGCTCTTTGCCCCTTCTTTGTAAATCCCTTTTTCTTTTGGTCGGCAGCCTTGTTTGTTGAGGGTTTCTGTTTTTTCTGCTTTTTCCCTTTGTTCACTGTGCCGCCCTTATGTGGAACTGCAAAAAGCAGAGCCAGATGAACACTCGACTGCAGGTAACAGTTAGATGACCACATGGGGACACTGTCACTCATGTAAGAGACAAAACGCATTGTTTTATGTAAAACTTATGAATGAAAAGAGACAGACAACCAGAAGGAGACGCAAAACTAAAAGCAAGCAGGTCAGGAGCAGAAGAGACAAAACGATCAGACAAACCAAACACGTAAAGCAAAGTCGAAGGAAGAATTGAGTTCCTGTGACGTAACCAGCAGGACAACTGTGGTCATGTGACGACTCCCAACGTGCGCCATAAACTGAGAGGGTAGGAGGACACACTGATACAGCGCATTGCTGCACCCACCACATGACAAACCAGGATGCCAGATTATGCGATGGGTGTCACCTCAGCACCACACTGGTTCAGATGGAGTGGAACACTGGGAGGTTTGTTAATGGTGGCTGGAGGGCCGATTCTGCCACCAACCCACAGGTTTTTCCCTGCAGGTTGTAGGGCCGACACGCAGACTAACGTCCTCAGAGTCACTTTTGGTGTTTACGGGATTTGAGCCAGCAACCTTCTGATTATCAGTGCAAATCGCTAGCCTCAGAGCCACCTGAAGCTGAAACAAAAAGAAGACCCCCCTGAAACAGAATCTGCATAACACAAAACCGTAAAAACAGATCTAAATACTCAAACGTGTTGCACTAATTACTGCAACGGCACTCAGACTGCTGTGGCTCTAAACAAGTCAGTATCAGGTACGGTCGGTCTGTCTGTCTGTCTGTCACCTAAAAGAAACGTAAGCCATCACTAGCAGACCTCCGACACGACAGCCCTCTGGAGCGATGCATGCTGGATGCTGCCGGCCTTCAACTCTTCCTGTTGTTGATGTTTCAAGCTGGGATGGTGGAGGCCTCAACAGTTCCAACTCAACACCACCCCGCTAAACTACGCATGACAAAGACAGACAGACAGACAGACAGACAGACAGACAGACAGACACTCGATCCTGAGCGAAATTCAAGATATACTTAAACAAAAGCACTGCACGTGTAGCAGAAAACCAGTCGAGAAGGGCTAGGGCTGTGCGATATGAGCAAAATCTTATATCCCGATATTTCATTTCATATCCCGATATCACAATATAGTACATTTTCTTTGTATTCAGTGAATAGTTTATATAATCACCACTCCTTTTTTTTCATTTAAATTAAAAATCAAAAATGAGAAGTACTCAACTTGTAATTATTTCTGTTCTTTTATTTAGAACATTTGAGCAAATGTTTGACTTAGAATGTAAACATAAAATGTTAATGTATCAAATATAAAACACTTTTCCAAAACAAATTACTAAAGGCCCAATATAAAATACTGCTTTATAAAATGCCTGACATAAACAAAATGTGAAGTGTAGCAGCAATAACTCTCACAACATATATTAAATATAAAAGGATCAAAGCACTAACAACTAAACTATATACGGCCAATAAACCCTTTAAACAAAATAAATACAAGTCTCACATTAACTGTCAAAACCAAATGTAAACCTTGTACTTCAAACTGTAGCAGCAATAAGGCTTACGACATATATATTAAATATATAATATTAAATATAATATTTTTTAGGCTACATTCTAGTAAAATGTTAATTTGCACATAGTGTGTGGCAAATCTCCGTTAACGAGTTACAGCGGATCGCCCGTGCGTGGGACTGGACGGTGCTAGCGTGTTGATGCCGTCCAGCCCCAAGCACGGGCGATCCGCGGTAACTTGTTAACGGAGATTTGCCGTGTTAATGCAGTTGTGGCGTAATTCGTAATTTTAACAAGATTAACGCTGACAGCAAGCGCTGCAGGGAAAATTATGCCTTAAGCAAATTGTTTTGGTAGCAATTAATCTTCCAAGCTTTTAACATGCTCGTTTAAATAGTACCTTTACAACTGTAATATCCTACGTGGCCTGCCTCTCAGTTGTAAACTCTCTGCATGCTCGCTCACGTGCTTTTTGCGGAGGTGGTAGAAGAGGTTTGTCGTGTTGGAGTCTGTGGTAGCGATCGGTTTGCAGCACAATTTGCACAGTACCGTTTTCTGGTCCGTGTCAGACTCTTCAAATCCAAACCATCTCCATACTACAGAGGTAGCCCCTCGTTTAGGAACAAGGTCCTTCTGTGTGGAGCTACCTGGTGTTGCCTCGTCTTCATCAGCCATGCTAGTGTGTCTGCATCCACGTGGTGGCCATCAAAACAATGAAAAAAATATTGCCGTAAACAGTTTATTTTGCGACACCACGAAACAAACGATAGCGTAATGTGCAGCGATAGACGTTTTCATATTGTCATCCAATATATATTGTTATATCGAACAGCCCTAAAAAGGAGCTCAGCGCTACAAAAAAAGAAAGAAAAAGAGCACAACGCAACGGAGCTACTGGTCAGCCCGCCACTCGTGTCAGCGTCTCGTCACAGACAAACAAACACTCACAAGAAGTGGAAATGACAGAAAGTGCCAATACTCCTAATGGACCTGCAGGATCAAATGACGCCACTCACCAAACGGCCTCTTGCGTGCCTCCTGGCTCTGCGACGCACACACTTTGCTGGCCAGCTTCTGGAAGTAGGCGTCTTTGGCTGCGATGCTGTTCATGGTGAATGCTGATGTGCTGAAACAAACAAAGAGCACAGACAGGTGTCATCAAGCAGTCATTGATCAAAATGGCGGAGAAGTGTCCCCAGGCCCCCTGCTGACACCTTCCTGTATCCCTGGCACAACGGTAGTAATGATGGTTTCATTTATTCTTTCATTTCTGAATAAGGCACAACTCCATACACCAAGTGAAGAACAACTGAGCGAGTCACAACACCACAAACCAAACCCACAACCCCATGGCACAGCCTGGCAAACACCCACTTTCACTGCTGGAGGACCCCTGTTTGCCTCTCTTAAAAACAGGAAAGACTCTCGTAACAAAGGGGAATTTTCAATGTGAATTACCTTCCTATGTAAATGGCTGCCACTCCGTCCACATTCTCCCCCCATCCTCAAATGCTTGAAGAAACCGCCATGCAGCAATACGCAGCCTATGGAAGTGCCGCCTGCCATTACTCCACCCACTCATCTCAAACCTCGTACGTAATTGGTCAGAGTGGGCCGGGATTGACAGGCCATCCAGAGTGGCCTGCTAGTCCTGCCCCAGCCTGTAGCCCCCGCCTGTAGCCCCCCTGCTCGTTTCTGTAACTTCACTAACAAGGGACTGGCATTAGTGTGCATGGGGGTCCTGTGAAGCTGCCAGCCTAGCTTCTCGAGCACAGAATCAAATCTTTTAAATACGTAAAAGTATAACAATCATGGTTTGTAAGGAGAACTCCCAAAGCATCACTCTGCAGGCACACAGTCAGCAGTCAACGGGGTACAAAACCCACGTCTTTGTTACTGAACGGATTATTGGGCTTTTCTAAGGTGTCGTGGCTTGTGAATGAAATGGTGGTCGAGTTTGGGGTAAACGCCATTTGGAGTTGTTTAATCTCATCTCCTATATAATAAAATGCTCTCTGTGTGTGTGTGTGTGTGTGTGTGTGTGGTCATTCGGAGCTCAGAGAGGAGATGATGACAATGACATGTTAGGATGCAAAGTTCAATTCTTGACTGTAACTCTTTAACAAAAAAATAAAAAAGGCGCATCTCAGCAGCAACAAAACAAATATCTTACTGACTGGCACTGGGCTGCTAAATACTAACAAGGTGCCACCCAAGTCGCCTTCAAATATGGAAAACAGTCGCAAGAACACAAATGATGTTTTCACAGAGGGTATTTGGGGGGCTAACCGAGTCTACCACTGGCTACAGGAACAAACCCAAGAGAGGAAGGGCCCGGCGTGAGAGGTCGGGACGCCGAGGGTACACGTAGAGTAAGGGACACCAAATATTTCTACATGTATTTTCTTACTTGCCCTTGATAGGTAAGTGGAGCCAACATTAAAATAAAACACCACCGAGCTCTGCCATAACGTGTTTAAAGTGGCGTCTTCTACACTGCGAGCTCACTAAAGTGAAGGTCTTCAAGGAGCCTTTTTCACGACCACCATCGTTTACCACGTCGAGCCTTTTAATCATCTGAGGATATCAAAGGTGCTCATCGTTCGTTAATCTCCATGCCGATGGTGTGCAGGAAAGGATACTGAAAGTCAGATCAACATGAAATACTCGACCACAATTGTCGCCAGAGTCAGGTGGCTTGTCGCTAACCTGTTTATCGACAGACTTCCTTTAGACCAAGCCCGCGTTCTGTTGTTCGAAACTGCGGTTAAGTTACTCAGTAATACTTTAGAGAGTTTGGCTTTTGACGATGGCAGCTGCAGTCACCCCTGCGGGGCCACACCGACTCTGCAGAGAAGTGGAGCTGCTCCGTCCGTCCGTCCGTCCGTCCGCCCGACTTCTTCGGAGTTCTCATTCAGAAAGGCACAACATCGAAGAATCCATTGACTGCATTCCCTCACCGCTCGTTTCCGATACGGCAGGCCAGAAATGACCTCGTATTACGGGCTCGGACCCCACAGTGCCCTTTATTGTAACAGCTCCTTTGAACTGGGTTAGTCGGGCGCTCACTGATTTAGATGGAATACGAACGAGAACACCAAACATCACAGAAATGAAGTGCTGCCCGTGCCTCATAACTATGCACACCTCCCGCAGACGAACCACACAAAGCCGTAGATATAAACGAGCAGAAACTCACCGCTTCACAACAGCCAACTTGCCAGCACGTGAAGGCAGCCTGCCGTGAAACACATGGGCAGTCCGCATAAACAGTTTGACGATACACTGATCTTCCCGGGTCAAAAGACTGCCGATCGTCGATGATTTGATTGCTTTGGACTGCAGCACCCGATGCGGAAGGGCTTGCGCGCTCGTGCTTGCGGTGTCACCTCATAAACGCTCCGCCACGACCTCTGCGGAGCCGCTGATTGAGGGAGATTACTATTATAATAGTAATATGCGTTAACAATGTTCGCCGTGAAAAGTTTTTGGGTGCCTTCTGTTAGACTCGCGTGTACACTGAGAACGCATGTAAGTATCTATATTATATTCATAGAGAGTTAGTCGCCAAAGAGGAATAGTTTACCCATTTAGCAAAAGTAGTGCAATGTGGGAAGGGTTGTCTGGTGTTACAGGAAATGAGCTGCTAGAAACAAAACAGAGTAATCTTCGGAGATGAAGAACAACGGCACCAAAACGCTGAATGTAAAGCAGTGCCAGGCAGGTGGGCGCAGATTGGCACCTTCACTTTGAATTTTTATCACATTGTCTTTTCAGGATCGCTTCATTTATGCAAGTCACAATGCCTTTGGACACAAATTTACTGCTTGTTTGCCTTCTTCGAAAACCCGTGAAGGTGAGTGCAACACGTCCGTTTGTCTTTCTCTTGAGAAGTGAATGAACCGCGTGAAGTGTTAAAATTAAAAAAGCGTTTGTCCGTGCGTTGTTTTTTATCATCGTGTTCACACCTGGGGTCAAATTTATAAAACTCGTGTGCGCACGCGACATTTACAAAAGAAAACTTGTCAGGACAACAGAAGGTGCATCAATTTCAACAACAACATTTATTTCTATAGCACATTTTCATACAAACAGTAGCTCAAAGTGCTTTACATATTAAAGAATAGAAAAATGAAAGACACAATTATAAAACAAAATAAATCAACATTAATTAACATCGAATAAGAGTAAGGTTCAATGGCCAGGGGGGACAGAAAAAACAAAAACTCCAGACGGCTGGAGAAAAAATAAAATCTGTAGGGATTCCAGACCATGAGACCACCTGACCAGTCCCCTCTGGACATTCTACCTAACACAAATGAAACAGTCCTCTTTGGATTTAGGATTCTCACGGAAGGGCTTGATGATGATGATGGTCACGTAGACTTCTGCCTTTTAATCCATCCATCATTGTTGGAGCCTCATGAAGCTTTGAGTAGGTGGAGGTGGCGCAGGCCACCACCACAAAGAAACCGGAAAAGGAAACAGAAAAGAGAGTTGGGGTCAGTACCGATTTTAGAGCCACCATGAGTAGTTATTATGATGAATTGAACATAAAGAGTATCAGGATTAAGTTAAAGTGAAGTTATAAAAAGGCCATGTTAAAGTAATGTGTTCTCAGCAGTGTTTTAAACTGCTCTACTGTATCAGCCTGGTGAATTCCTATTGTCAGCTATTCCAGATTTTAGGTGCATAGCAGCAGAAGGCCGCCTGCCCGCCTCTCCACTTCTTTTAAGTTTTGTTCTTGGAATTCTAAGGAGACACTCATTTGAGGATCTGAGGTTACGATTTGGAATATAAGGTGTCAGACATTCTGATATATAAGATGGAGCAGATTATTTAAGGCTTTATAAACCATAAGCAGAATTTTAAAGTCAATCCTGAATGACACAGGTGACCAGTGTAGTGACATTAAAACTGGAGAAATGTGTTTGGATTTTCTTTTCCTAGTTAGGATTCTAGCAGCTGCATTCTGCACTCGTTGCAAACGATTTATATCATGATTTCAGTAGACTCCGCTCAAAGGCTGCGTTCCGTTTACCCCGGAAGTCGGATGTGGGAGTTGCGAATGACGTCACACACACGCGCTGCCCGCCTTCCGGTTAAAAGCTTCGGAAAACCAGCGTGGACGCGTCCAGGAAAACCTTTGTTGTGCTTAGTTCGTCGGAGAGAGTCGCATTTACCTTAGTGACAAATAAAGTCCTGTCTGTCTGTTATATAGCGCCTTTCATCTATCTATCTATCTATCTATCTATCGATGTATCAGAACAAATAGCAGTTGATAACCACTCGTTACTCGCTGTTTTGCACATCGAAACCCGTTCACAGTTCGAAGTTGGACAGCTCTGTGTGTCCGACTCATTTAATGAGACCTGAAGTGTTAGTAGACGTCTACCACTGCAGCTCTGTATGTCGCCATTTTGGATTGATGCCATAATGTGAAGTTGGACTTGACAGACGAGCCCCTGAGTTTCTGACTTGGATATCTGAGTTGTCTGGGCATCCAGTTGGAAATTCTGATTTCCCACTTTAGAACACTCTAGACAAGAACAGGCCATTCAGCCCAACAAAGCTCGCCAGTCCTCTCCACTTATTTCCTCCAAGAAAACATCAAGTCGAGTTTTGAAAGTCCCTAACGTCTTACTGTCTACCACACTACTTGGTCGCTTATTCCAAGTGTCTATCGTTGTGTGTGTAAAGAAAAACTTCCTAATGTTTGTGTGACATTCACCCTTCACAAGTTTCAAGCTGTGTCCCCGTGTTCTTGATGAACTCATTTTAAAATACAAGTCTTGATCCACTGGACTAATTAGCTTCATCATTTTAAACACTTCAGTCAGGTCTCCTCTTAGTCTTCTTTTGTTTAAACTGTAAAGGCTCAGCTCTTTTAATCTTCATCATCACTCATCCCCCGTAATCAGCCTAGTCGCTCTTCTCTGGACCTTCTCTTGTGCTGCTTTGTCTTTATGGAGACCCCAACTGCCCCCCGTACTCCAGATGAGGCCTCACCAGTATGTTATAAAGCCTGAGCAGAACCTCCTGTGACTTGTACTGCACACGTCAAGGCGCTATATAACCTGACACTCTGTGAGCCTTCTTAATGGCTTGTGAACACTGTCTGCCAGTCGATAGCTTAGAGTCCACTACGACTCCTCAGTCCTTCTCATAAGGTGGACTCTCGATGTTCAGACCGCCCATTGTGTATTCAAACCTCACATTTTGACTTCCTGTGTGTAATTCTTTACATTTACTGACATTACATTTCATCGTCCACAAATCTGCCCAAGCCTGTCTGCTGTCCAAGTCCTTCTGTGATAATATAACGGATTCCAAATGATCTGCTAATCCACCTCTCTTGGTATCATCTGCCAACTTCACCAGCTTGTTCCTTATATTCCTATCTAAATCATTTATGGATATTGAAAATAGCAGCAGCCCCCACACTGCCCCCTGCTGGTCACCACTCTTAACGTCGGCCAGTTCTGATGAGGCTCCTCTCACCTTCACCCTCTGCTTCCTGTGTCTGAGCCAATTCTGCACCCACCTAAAAACATCACCCTGAACTGCCACTTCTTTTAACTTGATGCCCACCCTCTCGTGGCACCTTATCAAACACTTTCTGAAAGTCCAGATAAATAATCTCCTCTGTTCCACGCTGGTCGTATCCTTTTGTTGCCTCCTCATAGAATTCCAGCCCGTTAGTAAAACACGACCTCCCTCTTCTGAACCCACACTGACTGTTCCTCGTAACTTCTGTCCTTGCCATGTGTTGCTCCATCTTCTCCTTAATAATTCCTTCCATTAATTTTCCTGTGATGCCCATTAAGCTTACTGGCCTGTAGTTGATCTGATCTGCCCTGTCACCCTTTTTATATAATGGATATTTGCCATTTTCCAGTCCTTCAGAATCTCTCCAGTGCGCTGTGACTTCCTAAAAATCTGTGTCAAGGGTTTCTATCTGGACTCACTGGCCTCCTTAAGAACTCTGTGGTCAATGTGATCTGTCCTGGTGATTTGTTTGATTTCATCTTCTTTAATCATCACAGCTCTTCTCCCTCTAGAATTTCCAAATCCCTCAGCACCTCCTTAGTAGTCCCTGTTACTGCTCTGAGGTTATCCACTGGCTCACACCTCATTAAAATGTGACTTTAGAGTGTCTGCTATTTCACTGTCTGTATCTTTTAATTCCTCTTTACTATTTCTGATGCACTTCACCTCCTCCTTCACTACTAAAGAGTCTCTCAGGGTCTTCTCTCTCCTTATCTGCTCTTTTCCTCTCCAACTGTCTTTTAGCCTCTCTGATATCCTTCTTGATGGTTGCCCTCATGTTCTCATACGCTCTACGGTTCTCTTTGCAGTCATTAGTCTTATATGCCTTATACAGCAGTTTTTTCCTTTGCAACTTCTTTTTTAAGTCTTTATTAATCCATGTGGAGTTTTTTTTAGTTTCCTACTAATTCCATATTTTAGGTCTCTATCTGTCCTGCATTCCATTTCTAAACCTGCTCCACTGCTCCTCGACTGTCTTCTCCCCGTCTATCCTCCTTAGACTTTGTCACATCTGCTCAACATTAGCCCACCAAAGTTCAACTTCACAATTTTAGTCTTTACATCTGCACTCTTACAAAATACTGACAATTGTATGACATTCTGGTCATGTGACCCTAGTGGTCCAATCACCTCTACACCCTCAATTCTATCCTGATTATTACAGAATACTAAATCCAGACAGGCGTCACCCCGTGTTGGCTCTTTAACATGCTGTGTTCACAAACAGTTGCTGATTACTTCTAGAAACTCCTGCTCTTGTGCTCTTCCACCTGTGAGGTTATCCCAGTTAATATTTGGATATTTAAAGCCCCCCATGACTATAATATCCCCCTGTAAACTTGCCTTTTTGAGATTACTAAACAGATGTGTGTTGACGTGACTGTCTGAAGTGGGTGGTCTCTAACGCACTCCTACAATAAGACCTCCTTCCCTAATGTTTTCCAGGTGAAGCCAGACGTCCTCACTAAGATGGGGCTCATCATCCAACTGAAGAGGACTTACATTTAAATTCTGTTTGACATAAACAGCAACCCCACCTCTTTTTCTGTTCTGTCTATCCTTCCTACTAATGTGTATCCCTCTATGTTACACTCCTCCCCATCTTTGTTATTTAGCCAGGTTTCCGTTATTGCTCTAATATCAGAATTCTGCTCTGCTACGTACGACTCCAACTCACTTCCCTTATTTTTGATATTCTAGCATTACGTCAAACTATTTTAATGTGTTACTCCTTCTTCATTTACATGTTTGCTTAGAATTCACATTGCCACTCGTTTTTATTTCTACCTCGTTGTTTGTTCTTCCATGTTCAGATCTAAACCTGGCCTGCCCCCCCCAGTCCTCAACTAGCCTACACACCCCCCCCCAATACATTGGTGCCCCTTCTACCCTGCACCAAGATTTGAGCCACGCGTTAAGCCTTCTAAATGTCAACTGGGACGCAGCCTAAGCCATCCACACACATTTCGTAGGAGGTGGGAAATGGCGACCCCCTTGGTAGAGTATGGAAGTGCAGCCTAAGGCACTAAGTGACGACTGGCACTCCTGATAATTCTGATCACCGAGCCGTCGTTAGTATTTTGTGCTCAGAAGTGACGAGTAGGACGTGGTGGCCTGAATGACGTTCCCTTTTAAAGGGGCCGATGCTGCGTGTTTGGCTATTCGTCAGCCACCCGTTGTCACGGCTCAGCCCAAGTGTCCCTCCGTCGTGCCCGCTGTGATGGCGTGGCTGTGCAGGCCGACGCTAAAAGGCAACGCTAAAAGGCGATTCACAACCGTGTCTGGTTTCGCATACGTAATCGGAGCTCCTGATGGCACTCGTGTTGCACTAAGGCCACCTGGCGAGGGTGACACTGTAAGCCGTGACGTTCCATTAACACGCTGTGACACCAAGATGAGGCTGACGAATGTCCTGGCTTGGTGGTCTGCGTCGCGCTGCGATTGGTTTCTTTCGAGGCAGACGTGGTGGCTGGCTGGCTGGTCGGTAAGGTGACTCTTTAGACCCTCTGTTTGTCACGTGGCCGTACTCTTCATTGTCCTTGTATTCCCTGAAGGGCCGAGCACCGAGGAGAGGCGCTATAATGTGACATGTGACCGTGCGCTCCCAGCACAGGACTTCTCTACGCACTCTGAGCTTCAGTATTTGTATGTAAATGTGCTGCATAACTAAATGTTGGTGGTGGGCGGGGTCTCGGCCAGGAGGGAGCCACGCTACTGGCCAATGAAGTTCTGCCATGGCGTGATTGCATATGCATGAGGCTGATTAGCATACTCCGTACCTGGATGTCTGAGGCACGTTCAGACTTTAGCACTTGGCACCGTAGGGGTCCCGGCCGGTGGGACTGAGGCGGTTAAACTGGAGGGGGGTCGCCGTGAGGCCCCATTGCTGCTCGTGCTGATGTCTTCTCCTGTGTAGGGACAGGACATGTCACAGCTGTGTCACCAGGAGTCTGCGTCACCCCCTGCAGACCACACACCTCCATGTCGGCCCAAGAGGAGCACCGGGAGAAGGACTTGTTCCTCAAGTGGCTCCTGCTGCTCATTCCCATCACCGCGTTTGGCCTTGGCACGTGGCAGGTGAGTGACTGCGTCCCAACGGTGGGCAGGTGGGCGTGACTTGGTTTGTGGGTGCCCTGACCCGTCGTGCCATGTCTGTGTGCCCAGGTTCAGAGGAGGAAGTGGAAGCTGAAACTGATCGAGGAACTTCAGAAGCGCACGTGTGTGGAGCCTGTGGACTTGCCGCTGGAGTGAGTACTGGGGGGGTCCGCTCATGGTGGTCTCCCTGTTGCACTTGTCTCAATAACTCAGTTTAGTTGAAGTTATTAGGCAGTCCTGGCTGGTGTGCCAGTGTAGATGCCATCTTTACACAGGAACCCACAAAGGGTATTGAGTGCCATCTGTCGCCCTGACATGTGGGAGGGAACTGAAGCATCCAGAGGAGTGGACAGGAGCATGTGGGGATGGGGTGCATCTGATCTCACGCCAGTCCCGGACCCCTCGGCCTTCAGAGCCACTCATGTGAACTGCTGCTGTGGAATTGTCACTTAGTCCCCTTTGTGACAAGGCCACCTTACAGGGTGGGTGGCATTTGGCATCAGTAGGCCGAGATGAGGGGTCGCACCACACTCAGCAGACTGGGGGGTGAAGGTGAGAGAAGGTGGCTGAGTGGACCCCTAAGAGTTTCCTGCCTGACCCCATGCCCTCCTCCAATGGGGTCCTTGCACGTTTACAGGGCGTAGTAAGCCACTCGCTTGTGTGCCGCTAGTGGATTTTGGGGGTCTGAACCCCTCCAGTTGTGGGTGGTCCCAAAGTGTCGGTGCTGATTTCTTGTTAACGCAAGTCAAGTTTCTTTTACTCCCCTTTTGCTTCTCGTTGCCAGTCCCATGGAGCTGAAGGCCCTCGAGTATCGGCGGGTGAAGGTGAGGGGCCGATTTGACCACTCCAAGGAGCTCTACGTGATGCCCCGCTCGCAGGTGGACCCCGAACGCGAGTCGAGAGACGCCGGGAGGATCATGTCGAGTGGCGACTCCGGTGCCAACGTCATCACGCCCTTCTACTGCTCCGATTTGGGGTACGTACGGCTGACTTGCTAGTAACAGGAAAGTGGAGGTGGGAATTGTGGGGGGGCAGAGCAGCACCAATGAAATCTTAAACTGCCGCTTTGCCTTTGGTGGTCTCCTTACTTTCGTTTTTCATGAATGTCTGGCTGAGCAGAAGGCAGAGTTTGGGGTGCTGGGGAGGGCACAGGTCGCCACCATCGGGTTTACTTATCTGGGAGCTCCGATGGTTGGTGCCCCCCCGAAATCCCATATGGCATTGGCCGGGCACTACTGCCATAAGCAGAGGGTCCAAGTCCGCACCAGAGCTGGTGCAGAGCAGGTCTCATTTTCTCACATGTGGCGCCAGCATCTACTTGTCACACTTCGCTCAGGGGGTCTCTGCAGCCACACTTGCTGCCATGCACCGTTAGGTCACGTTGGTCGCCTGAGCGGAGACACAGCATCGGTGTGTGACGTGGCGTGTGACGGGCCACAGCGGACTGGTAAGTCAGGACCACCAGGCCTTCACATTTAGCTGTCAACTGTGTCTTTCTGTCCAGGGTGACGATTCTTGTAAACCGAGGATTTGTACCAAGAAAGAAGGTCAAGCCGGAAACCCGAGAGAAGGGGCAGGTAAGACGAGCCTTGGCAGAGCACGGGCACCCCATATGCCCAGTAGCCACTTGGCCAGCTCCAAATGCTAAGCGTCTGCTGCTTTCTCCTGGCAGATCGCCGATGAAGTGGAACTGGTTGGCATCGTCCGGCTGACGGAGATGAGGAAGCCTTTTGTCCCACAGAACGACATAGAAGGGAACCACTGGCACTACCGGGACTTGGAGGCCATGGCTCGAGTGACGGGCACAGAGCCCATTTTTATTGACGCCGATTTTGGTGAGCTGCTTATTTATGGTGTGTGTCTGCCCAAGTTTCAATCCAGAAGCCGTTCTTCACGGTCGGTGCCACCTGTTGGCTCCACAATGCCCACTTGGCCAGGGTTCTCAGTGACAAAACACAATGGGGGGCTCTTTTTGACACTTGTCCTCAATCACACTCCCCTCACCCTATATCACCAACGTCTAGGCACTCCCTGGCAGTCCATCAGCGTGGCCAAGGTAGGTGTTGTCACCCCATGACGGGCTCCGTCCACCTTATCCTGGGCCTTCTGGAGGGTCACTTGTTCCTCGGAGTATTTGGTTGCTGCTGAAGTGGCACACGACCCTGCACTGCAGCTCAGTGCTAACCATTTGAGGACCAAGACCACCTCCTGAAAATGTCAAGTGGTCATTGTGGCAAAGACCCATTAAGGGGACTCCACTCCACTCCGTCCCCGAGGCCGATCCAGCAGCGGAGTGAGCCGGGCTTGGCTGTAACTGGGACCACTTCCAGGTGGGGGTCCTGCTCTTCCCGTTTTGATGTTTGGTTCATGGAGGAGATGACGAAACATTTGACCCAACCACTTGGGCATGAACACCCCTGACAGCACAACAGTTAGGACCACCAAGGCACTCGACTGTTGGGGTCCTCAGCCCTGCAAATGAAACGGAGTGACTGAGAGCTGCTGAGACCACCTACCTATGGTGGGCTGCCAGCTTTTGAATGCTTGCATTATAACCATCTGGAACTGTGCCCTTGTTTCATGTCACCATCTTTGGCCACCACAGTGTGCAAATACAAAGAAAGTGAAACTGTCAAGAGATGCCCCCAAATTGTCCCCGGTTTCCATGTGCAGTTTTGCTCATCTTTTGAGGCTGTCATGAAGGACCCCCAGCCTTCCACTCATGGCTGCTTGTCTGGCAGTGTCATCTTTCTCTGCCATATTGTCACCCTTCTTGCAGGGTTTGTTGCCCTTACATCTCACCCATCCACTATATTTGTACAGCAGATGCTCCGGGGTGGTGCCAGCTTTTTTAGGTGGCACTATGGCCAGGGATTTCCTGTCTGTGTCCCACTGGTGCCCACGAGGTGGGTTTGGACACCCAGCATTTCATTACAACTTCATAAACCTTTAAAATGTTAATTAACCAGACCCTCTGATTGTAGGCAGCACAGTGCCAGGAGGGCCGATCGGGGGGCAGACCAGAGTTACCCTGAGGAATGAGCACATGCAGTACATCATAACCTGGTAAGTTGTGCCATTTCAAATGTTTCTACAGAACAGCCATAGTATTCTCACCCACTGGTCCAGGCAAGACTGGCATCACAAGCTACCATTCCACCTGGTCACACTGTAGGCCAGCCCGTACGCTTAACCTGCTTTGTTCCATGCCAGGGTTTGCTAGAGCCTAACCCAGCTGGCACAAGGTGGAAAACAAGACTTTGGCCAGGGTGCCAGTCCACAACAGAGGAAGAACAAAGTCTCTTAAGTCACTTGTGGTGGAGGTCCCTATCAGAATGACATGGGTGGGTCATCACACACGGTGGAGTCTGGTAAAGTGAATAGGAAGTTGCACTTAAGACCAGTTCACATTTAGAGCTCCCAGTTCCATGTGCTGGTGGGTTGATATTTCACAAAGCTATTTAATTAAACCTGTAAAGTGTGGCACCACCAAAAAAGGAACTGAACCCCAGTGAAAGTGGCATTGAGTGCCAGGCTGAGACTCCATGTTTCTTGTCTTCTCTTGTAGGTATGGACTCTGTGCTGCCAGCTCCTACCTGTGGTACATGAAGTTCATCAGAAGAGCTGTGATGTGACAGCAGCCTCGATGGACATGGTGACAAGACATGGTGACAGGCTGTGCCACTTTTTATAGAAGTACACCAACAGGTCAATAAATTCACTTTTCAGAACAATTCGGTGGTGCTTTTATTTTTATATACAGAACAGGACAACTCAACCAGCTTCTGAATTAACCCAGCTTGGTGGCCAGTTCCTTGGCTTTTGCTTTTTCGAGCTTGGCAATACGGGCAGTAGATTTGGGGCCCATGACACCACCGCCCCAGTGCCGGCGAATCTGCAATTAAAAAAACAAAATAAAAAATTTGAAACATGGGACTCCAACATGATAGACAAGTCTGAATTCAGAAGGTAGTTGGCGGCTCCGACCCCTTAACATCTACTGCTGACCCGCTACACACACAGTAGAAAATCAAAGCCAGTGCCCATCAGCCAAGTGTCTCTAAACTGAGGGCACCAGGCTTCTCTGGCACTGCAAGGTTCCTTTTTACCGAGGCCCACGTCAGGCAGACAAGTCCAACCTTAAAGACCTCGATCGCCACGGGGCAGGTTGGCAGACTAGTGCCCTCACTGGACGCTCATTGCTAAGGAGGACACTTCACCTTGCGCAGAGGGCCAACGTTTCTTTGCCTCCATGAGGTGTACACCTTGTACTTGTGAGTCTAGAAGGGCACTCCACTTGCCCATCTAGTGGTCTTGTAACCTTTTCCATGCGTTAACGAGGGTCTTAAAATGCTTCACCTTAACAGACGAGGCTTGGGGCGAATGACCCTCCCTGTACACCAACTCATCACCCCAGATGTCCACAGGGCAGCAGAGCAGTTTCAAATGTAAAGATACGGAGGGGGGCACACGACTTACGCCTAGTGGGTCAAGTGGAGGTCCCTGCAACACGTTCTCAACCCACTAAAATACTACATAAGGCGCACACACAGAGACAGACAGACAGACAGGAACGCTTGCCAAAATGCCCCTGGGTGCACAGCAGCCCTTCAATAACGTTGCCCTTTAAAAGTTTGTGGTTCTGCACATTCCTAATGTCAACTTTGGACGAGGAGCCCATGCCCAGCCCGGCCCGTCCAGCAATGCGCCTGCACATGTGGACATCAACATGAGCCCCTTGGCCTGACTGAAAAGGACCTCAGCCTGCAATACCAGAGTCGCTCGAGTCTCAGGTGTCAACCTTGAAGGCCCGTCAAGTGAGGTCGTCATCACACTTTACCTCATCGTATCTGTCATTGTAGTTGGTCTTCACGGCTTCAACAAGCTTGGCCAAGGCTCCTTTGTCCTCCCTTAAAAACAAAAAACAACAAAATTATAAAAAGGTTCCCAAAAAATAAACGAGTCAAGGGGACTGTTTGGCCTTCTTGCTCAGGGTTAAAAAGCTCAAATAGCCACACGAATGTTCGGCCAAAAAGTCGGTCATCATCGCTAGAAGGTCAAACATTCAGAGAAAGGGGCTACGCTGCACACAGTAGTGGGGTGGTCTTCTAATGAAATGTCCGCTTGACCGGATTTACGCACATCAGAATGTTTTTTGTACGTCGTCTTTGCCGATGGACAAGGCAGTGGCTGTCAAAAATCATTTCTGGATTGTCATTGGCCAGAGTCACATGTCACTTATTATTCCAGTGCAGCCTCACAATCACATTGCTATTCAAAAAGTGCATCTCGCGTGACATCACCAGCAACGTTCACATGTGCTGCTAAGGCAGAGCCTGTTCAGAGCTCTCAAGACCGAGTTAGTAAGCCAACGGACATTTTAAAAACGTTGACTAAAGGGAAAAAAACTGAAATGGAGATTTACAAAAAAGATACTTTTACGTTTGTGCCAGACACAGCAAATCACGTACTACTTTATAAAAAACGAACTACGGCACACATGAAGCCACAAAGCATTCGCAAATGACAGCACTCCAGGAGACTGGCACTCGGCTGGGCTCTAGTGGAGTGGTACGCAGACTCTGCCATCAAGGAGCTTCACCAACCAACAAGTCAGCCTGGTCGCTTCCATAACTTCTGAGAACAGCTCAGTGCCTTCAGTGTATGTTAGTGTCGCAGTTCAGAGGACACAAAGGGTCTGTGAAGATTCATGTGGCAAAGTGTGCCATCTGTATTGTGGCAGAGAGCCAGGACACCCCTGTGATGGAAGGTCCAAGGGAGAGGGCAAACCAAAACCGGGGGCACAGCAGAGCTTAAAAACTCAACCCTGCTGGAGGACAGACTGCCCCACCTACCCGTGTGCTCCACTTGAACTGGCATCTGCCTGGGGTGCTGCGACGCCCCCCGCTGTCCACAATATTCAAACTATTTTTTAAATTGTATTTACAGCTCAGAACAATGTGGGTGTAACAGTTGAAAACCTCCAAATTGTCACAATATTGCGAGTGGCTGTGCAGCGTGGACTTAAACAACGTGTTGAAAAGAACAAACCGTTCACCAAAATCAGCTTTAAAAATCCAAGACAAATTGTTTCAAACGATGCAAAGAAGCATTTCTTACGGGTTGGTCTGTGTGAAGGCGAGGGAGGTGCAGGTCTTCCTGTGCACAAGTCTGCCGAGTCTGGCCTTGCCCTTCACAATGCAATACGGGACACCCATCTTGCGGCAAAGAGCTGGCAAGAATACAACCAACTGAAAGAGAGAGACAAGTTCCTTTATTTTCCATTCTCTTAAGCCAATGCAAGTTGCACTGCACACTACAGCACTGTGAACAACATGGCAGGCTGCAATAGCAGGCACCAGTATACCTCCGATCTGACCAGTTTCATGCAATGCCATGCAAAACGCTCTGTTACTCAGGAAAAATGTCGTCTTCAGTTGACATTCAGGTGAAGAAATTCAAAAACATCACCGTAACAGTTTACAGACCCCTTTATAAGAGCAAAACAACAATTAGCAAAATTCACACTCTTACCTCAATGGGATCAACATCATGGGCAATGATCACCAGCTGAGCCTTTTTACTTTCTACCAGCGTGGTGACCGTGTTTACACCTGAACAAAAAGAAACACAATCCATTTACTCCACAATTTGCAAATATGAGCACCGCAACGAGAAAACGACACTTTTTTGTTCTTTATTTTGCCTTATACAATTTCTCGTATTTGGAATTTATTAGTTTTCGCATACCCCTTGGGGTCTGAGCGCAGGGTCAGCCATTGTACAGCGAGCGCCCCTGGAGCAATTGATGGTTAAGTAAGGGCCTTGCTCAAGGGCCCAGCAGAGTAGGATCCCTTTTGGCAGTGATGGGGATTCAAACCGGCAACCTTCTGGATACCAGTGCAGATTCTTACTTTGAGATAAAGACAATTCTATACAATTAAAAAAAATCCACGCAGGAGGACACACAGCACTCATCATACCTGCTCGAAGGACCGGGGGTCTCTTGGTAGGGGCGTCTCCCTTGCCAGCTGCCTTCTGCTCCGCACGGGCCAGCAACCTTCGCTTCTTCTCTTGCTTGGTCTCTGGTCTGTACTTGTGAGCCAGCTTGAAAAGCTGAGTTGCTGAAACAGAGAAGATGCTGCCTGTAATTAACTGCCATCACCACCTTTGTGACCCCAAATTAAAAGCAGTCAGCCCACAAACTCCATCTTTAGCCAATCAGTAACTCCACTTGTACACAGGCCACTCATCCTGTGTGTACGAACATACGCTGCTTGCCCATATTGTCCTGGAATGCAGAACTAAAACAGTGGTCCGGACAGTACAAGCACCTCAACTGGCATCTACTCTAAACCAGCTTGAAGAGCGAGTGGCCCACCCTTACTGCTGGCACTAAAACGCACCCGTGTAGATCTCGTGTCCTTTCCTCATATTACATACTGACAGAACACACATCTGCATTAACTCGTGTTAAAGGAGGTTTCTATCAATCAGTTTCTGACAAACCGCCATGTGGACTGAGAATTCCAATTACATTTGGTTTTTGACATTAAAATGCGATCCAATCATGGCTGGCTTAATGAAAACACCCCAATAATAGAAGTCGCCCACTTTATCAAACGGTTGGTTATACATTAGCAGCATCTGAGAGAGTTTCCTTTCTGGTATTCCACACAAAAACCCGAGGCCAGTGTAAAAAGGGAATCGGGTGCAAGCTTTCCTTTGCCCCTGCATAGCAGGACCCACCCAGTACCACACAGATCTCGGTTCAAAAGTCGGAGACTTGCACAGCAGGAACGCAACATCAAAAGGGTTAAAAACCTGACAGTACAGGAAAGGAGAGCCAAAGAGCTCCCAACAATTTGGGTTTCGCTCTTTTCAAAGCATTTCAATTTCTCTGTGCATCAGCGATCTTGGTGGAATGGTGTCAGCACCAGTACTTCAGATAGCAAATATTCGTTCACATCATTTGCACAGACTGTGTGATGCCACCTTCTCGGATGTAAAAGCGGCACATTTTTAATTCTGACAGCAGCGAAAGATGGCGATACCAAATTTGGCGATTACATTCAATAACTGTTAGGCTACTGATAGTATGAGCCATGGAGGGCGTTTGAATTAAGGTGCCAATAACCAATACCTGTCTGACGATCCAGAGCCTGTGTGAACTGGTTGATGGCTGGGGGAACCTTCAGCCGCTTGTACAGGATGGAGCGCTGGCGCTGCAGACGGATGTAGCGAGGCCATTTAACAAAACGTGTTAGGTCACGCTTGGGCTGGATATCCTGACCTAAAGAGAAAGAGAGAAGCCCTAAAGATTAGAAAGGAAACACAGGATTACAGCAGCGGGCCACCTACTAAGCTGTGGCATCAGCGATCTTGGTGGGGTTGCTGTCAGCATTGCTTGTCAGATAGCAAATATTCTTAGCATCATCTGCATCTCTCCTGCTCCAACCACACCAACTTGTCTTTGGCAAACATGGAGCTTACAATTATGAAGGCATCCACTTGTGCCTACCAAGACAAACTGGTGGGAGAAATCATGCGGTCTGTCAAAAAGGTACTCACCAATACCGTAGTTCTTGGGCCTTTTTTCAAACAGGGGGTTGACTACCTTCTTGGCCTCCTGTTTTTTGGCCACTGAAGGGGCCGGTGCCACCTTTTTCCCCTTAGCCTTCTTCCCCTTGGGCTTTAGAAAAGAAGAAAACAAAGATTGCTTGGTAAGTTTCACGTCACATTAAACAGGCTAATGTCACCCACTAAACTGAACCCAAAGAGTGATGCTCAGGGTTAAAAAGCTCAAAAATTCACTCCATCACAGGAATCTCAGATGAAGAAATACTCATCAGTGCATCCAGCTTTGGGTACAAATCGACAATCAAGAGAAGTGCGCTAAACTGTGAGCAGAACATCCTTGAGCGTACTAAGGCGGCCCACCACCTGGTGCAAAATACAACTAAACACATCGTATCTCAGAATAAATAATCACGAATACAGACAAGACAATAGTAGCCAGTCTATGATCAGAGAAGACGAGCCCCTCGCATATTCAGGTGCTCGTTTTACTGCTGAATGCCCCGACAAGTCCGCTCGGCTTTCACGTCGCACGATGGCCCCCAGTGAAGATGCGGCAGGCCGACTGCTCAGCCCGCTCACAAGCACTTCACGCTTTCGTGTATTTATCTGTGCCTCGTTAACCTCACTTTCTTTTAAGCATGCAGGACGGAAGCGCGTCTTTAAAAACTGTGAGGTTTAGTCAATTAATCTTCCAATAAAGCAGCTGCAACGCTAACACTTCCAAGGCTCCGAGCACACCAAGTTCCAACAAACGCGACTCCGAGGCTGAATGGCCTACGTCGGCTCTTCAGCCCAAATCAAACATTTAATTTGTGGGCACCATTCTTTCTATAAAACACTAGCATGTTCAACTTAAAACGCCTAATTCTTATATACGGCAATGCTTTATAACTCCGTCTCAATGTACAGTTTAAAAAGAAACAAAAAACTAATCTAAATGAGACCAATGCGTTTTCCGATTAACCATCGTCCTTTTTTAACCATAGGGGAATTTTTTAAAAGAACAACATGCGTTAAATCAGACAATATGCGATATGTTATCCTTAAATTCTTGATAACTTGGATGTTTTAAGATACAAAAGTCACTTCGCGAAGCCATTTCAGAGGCTCATCTGCCACACTCACCATGTTGGTTCAGCGAGAAAGGAAGGAGGAGAGAATTGTGGGTAATATAAATATGGCCTGCGTAACCTCGCGAGACTTCCGGCATGGCCGGTTCCGTTTCAGATGTTTTGCTTTTTTTCATGTATTTGAAAAAGACAGAAAACGTAAAGCTCGCAAATTGATGCTGCCATTTACTGTTTCTTAGGCGCAACATACCAGATCGAATGCCTATTTGTTGAGAAAGAAGTGAAATTTTAACCGACGATGGCAGAATCTCCCACTTTGTATCGTGCGAGTTTTATAATGAATTCGCTGATTATCGGTTTCCACGGCCTGACCGCTAGTTAACAAGGAAATCACTGTAAACTTCGTTTTCACTAAATTAGATGTACGGGTACAGGGTGCCGTTAACAGAAAACGTAAAAACAATAATTTTACTGTTTTAACATAAATACGGATGAGTCAACCAAACCGAGTCAACTAAAGATGAAAACGGATGGCAATTTAGGCCAATCAATGCCATCGTTCTCTCAGTCACGCTCCAATCAAAGTAGGAGGCGGGAAGCTAAATAGTTTACACACGCCAATCAGCTAGTAGTATTCGGATCGTTGGGCGGGTTTTTTACAAGGCTCGCTACAAACGTGTGCTGAAGAATGGAAGAAAGCGGCGCTCTTTAGGTTGGTAGCGCATTTAGAAATTCGTATAATCTTTTATTCGGTAAGTTCACGTGCCTTGACCGTGCATCAGTCTGACTTTTTGTTGCCGGAACGGTAAAGTACAATCCATACGTGTTGTTTATTTTCCTCAAAAGCGTTTGCGAGTTATGGAGGAGTGGCATTATATGTAGCACAGAGCGCTGGTCGGCCGTCTTGAAGAGGAATCTTTTCCGTAAAGTAAAACTTGTAAGGGCGACTTTAGTACTGGCGCAGTAGTCGAAGAGGTCCGACCCTGACGTGTTTCTCGTGTTTGTGAGATTACATTTAGCAGAATCCTCAAACCCTGCGGGTCCAGTGACGCGCACAGACCTTGTGGGGGGCATTAGGACGGTGTAAGGCAGGCAGGGGTCTCCAACTCCGCTGCTGCAGGTTTTCATTCCAACCCTTTTCTTAATTAGTGACACGATTTTGCTGCTGATTAACTACTTGTGATTTAATTTTAATGGACTTGTTTTTTTAAGATTTGTTCCCCTGAATGGCTTCTTTTTTATGGCACCCAAACAGAAACCTGAAGCGAGCCAGCAGAAGAAGTCCGGGCCACAAACTCCAAGCAGTTGCTTAATTAGGCGCAGAGTCTCGTCGTTCATTAAACTCATTCATTAATTCCATGGCTTGTCATTGTGCAGTATTAGCCATGTCCGAAATTGTGGATTTTCTTTTTTCTAAGAGCACTGGGGACCTGAGCAGATCAACATTCCCAAGACCTTCACCTTTCTTTATTTTCAGATATTATGTGATGGTCACAGTTTGCCGGTCCTGTTTTGGCTCATTTTGTATCTCGTTATTGTTTGGCTGCTAATTAAGGGAAAAAGAAACAATTAAGGGGTCCGAGTCTTCAAGAGCAAGTCAATGAAAATGAATTAGAAAGAAGTGAATTAGCAGCAAAAACAGGTCACAAATTAAGAAAAGGGCTGGAATGAAAACCTGCAGCCACTGCGGCCCTCCAGGACCGGAGTTGGGGGACCCCGATGTAGAATTTATTACATTTTCATCATTTTAATTATCGCCATTTCTTTGTGTTATTTAATTTCATAGTAAATTTGGATGTGCAGTAACTGCAGCGGCATTGTGATGTTCATAACCTTGGCAAAGTGTTTGCCCAACATCGGTGATTATGTCCGCTAATTGGAGTAAGGCACTGCACTCCCGTATGGCACATCTTCAGAAGAGGAAGGGGCAAAGACCTCCCATGTGCCGCAGTTACACGACCCCCCAAGGGCAGCGTCCGGCCATGTTGGCTGTAGGAGAGCACGTCGGATTGGAGATTCTGCTTCCTCCATTAAGTGCCAGTTGTGCGTCACTAGGACCGATGATCTGGTGCCACTCGTGCCCACCGCTGTGTGGCAGACTTGTGTCTTATGCGTAGTGAGAGCTCGTGGTAGCCAAAGGAAACCCACAATGGGGGGCACTGGGGTTTAACGGCACGTCTTCCCGTTTTTAGAGATCGTGTATTAGTGATGTCTTTCAGGGGATAGCAGAGCCGCCGAGTTTGGACTCGAGAGAGACTTTGATCAGAAGGTGCTGATGATGCAGACAATGCGGCTTACGTTTTAAACAATCTTGGAAACCCCAAACGCGTTTGGAATATTCGTGTGCTGAATAAACGGACTCTTCTCAGATGGCACTGCCAAAGCAGAAGCCCAAACCGAAGCTGGCCTTTCTCTTTCCTCTGAGTTAGCAGACGGACACGCGGGGACATCTTCTGATGGTGGCAGTGAGCGTCTGTTGATTGATGGGCAGAGCCTTCTGTGCGTTGTGAGTAAACTTGTTCTGCGATTCTCGAAGGCTTTTTGAAAGTGACGGCCAGACGAGCGCCGGCATTACAGGCAAAGCGAATACGTGCTGACGTCGCAGCTCCGGTGCCTTCTGTGTCACAGCAGCACGATTGGCACGCTGATAACTAATCCCAGTAATTAGCTGGGCACATTCGGATGTCAGTATGGCACCGTAAAGTGAATCGCTTCTGTCTCGTACAGACCATAATGATGTGATTCATTTTAAATTCAAGAAGAGGAGAAGGGCGGCGTGGCCACCCTTCTGTGCCCGTCTCTCTGGGGGCCCCTGTGCCATCTTTCAAGCGCTGATTGTGTCCTACTAATGGCAGGCTTGGAGACTTGAATCCGTCCTGAAAGTCTGGTCCAAGTTGTCATTTCAAATAGGAGATCCGTGCCAGCGAGCCGCAAGTTCATGTGTACCCCGTCGGACCACAAGCGGGGCATTGGGATGCCGTTTTTGGCCAACTCCTGTCGTTTGTTGCCGTGTTACTAGAATTTCATAAAGCTGCAGGCCCTCCAGTCTGTTACCCGTAGGTCTAGTGAGTCCGAATTGCCCTTCATGTGGCGCAAGTGTGGTGTGGCCGCCTTCTGACTTGGGAGAAGTGTAATGGTGGCACAGTGCTTAGTGCACCCCTGCTGTGTACGGCCGGCCGACCGACGTCGTGCCGCTGCATTGTAAGTTCTTACCTCGGGTATCCTGGCTCTCCATCTCCAGAACATCCACGACAGCCTAACCCTGGCAGTAAAGACGGGTGGCGTGTTGGTGGTGGTGGTGATGGTGATGGACTGGCAGCCTCTCTTGTTTTTGTTCCTGCACTCGGCCCCCGTCTCGTCGTTTCTGTCAGCAAAACCCCATTTTGTGTTCCTGTTTCATTGTTTCCGTCCTACAGAAAGGAGTCCATGTTTGTATTGCTTGTATGCTCAGAGGAGCGTCCTTGACGTTAGGCGGTGTAGGCCACCACTGCTGTTGGTCCAGAATGCGTTTCTATGACTGACTGGCACAGAGCACTGGCCTGCCCTTAGTTTTCAGGTGGTCTTGTTGGCCATGGCTTTGGCACCTTCTTGTGGTGTTGGGCTGCCCTTCATGTCCAGTCAGGTCTTGAGGTCGGAGCCCAGCTGAAGCATAAAGGCAGTGACTGAGCCCTCGAAGTTCTCCGTGGCGTAGTCTCTGAAATGCCAAGCGCGACGTCAGTCCAGACTTCACACGAGTCTGAAGAAGGATCAACTGCCCTACAGGAATAGTCCACCCAAGATGGAGACGTTTGGGATACTCGTCGTGACGGCTAACAAAGTGCAAGCCGTCTGACGTTTCATTAGAAATCCGTGGGGTGACAACGGAAACCAAAATCTGACGTTCTTCACGTTATCTAAATGTCGCCAAGGCAGAGGCGTCATGGCAGAAATGCTGTGTGAAGAATACTTCTGGAATTATCATCCATCCTTCCTCCAACCCGCTATATCCGAACTACAGGGTCACATGTCTGCCGGAGCCAATCCCAGTCAACACAGGGTGCAAGGCAGGAAACAAATCCCGGGCAGGGTGCCAGCCTACTGCAGGACACACACCCACACACCAAGCACCCACTAGGGACAACTGAGGATCGCCCAGTCCACCAAACCTGCGGGAGGACCCGGGAGCCAACCCAGACGGGTCTCCTAACTGCGAGGCAGCAGCGCCACCCACTGCGCCGCCGTGCCGCCCATGGAATTATCAGTGCGGACCAGAAGTGCGGGGAAACGCAATCCCATAATCCTGCACTCCTGACTAACGAGAGACGAGGCGTCCGTTCAGAGCGTAACCCGTGAGGCTGTCGCTTCCGGTTTATGATGTCTGATGTCTGCTGATTCTGGAAGGATCTTTGGAGCGTGTGAGCGGGTGACTGACGCGTGGCGTAGACGGCACAAGGGGCACCGTTTCGGGTTTTGAAATTCCACTTTCCTGGTCACCACCGACTTCAGCACCATTAGGACATTCGAGCAGTCGGACGAGGACCGGCCAGTCAGCCCAACAAAGCGCGCCAGTCCTCTCCAGCTCTCCAGTCGAGTTTTCAAAGCCTCGCTGTCCGCCACACTGCTTGGTCGCTTATAAACGTCTCGCTCGCCATTCTGCCGGGTTATACGTTTATCGTTGGCCGTCCTTTATGGGTGGAGGGCTGCTGACTGGGATGGAACGTCGAGCGTCGTCTGTGTTAGCATTTTATGTTCGGACGACGTGTTCGTTATTATTAAGTAGCAACTATTGTTAGTAGTGTAAGCCGGGCTTCTAGAAACCATGGGTTAGGCACTGCGGTCAGTCGGTCAGTCGGTCAGTCAATCAATCAGTCAGTCGATCCTCTCCATTGTCTGTCACGGCTAAGTGATGTTCTCTCATTTTGCCGATGTGCTCGCCTGGCTTGTGTGTCAGCGGCTAAGCGAGTTTCACTGTGACGACACACTCGCCTCACACTCTCTCTCGCTCACACACACACACGCACGGCTCTACACGTAGACGTTTATAGAGAGAGAGATATCGACTAGGGGGCTTCACTCGCCGGCCTGCGCTACACACCAGCGACTTTGTGTCTCTGCCGCTCGCACACAACAAATCTTCTCGTTCTCGTGGATACGCCCGTTCATTGGGAGGCAACGCGACTCGTCCCTGATGGCGACGCGAATTGGACGATCTACACGTCTCGACTTAAACGTTAAAGCCTTACGATGTCTCCACGCTTCGCTCATATCGCCGATGTCCATATTTTCCGTCTCTTTTCACTGTTAATGTTATTTCATTGAGTAATAATTTCTGTTTCTTTAGCGCTAATGCGGTCTTTGCTGTCAGTTTTTTGAGACTTTTGAATTTTCGTCCTTCCTTCATCTCTTAATCTGCTCTGCCCGTTGATCACGCCAGCGGTTTTGAATTCTTTACGATGTTCTACTTTGTCGTCTTTTATTTCCGTGGTTAAATCTGATGGCACAAAGTCTCGTCTCGCGGGATGTCAAAGTGTCTCTCTGAGAAAATCGCAGCTCGCCATACGATAAAAAGTCTCGATCCCAAGATCGATTTTTGTGTTATAATAGAGAGATTTGTGTTTTTTTTCTTGATTGTTCTTTTAATGTCGTGCAGCACTTTGCATGACGCTCACATTTTTTCAACCTGCTTTATGAATCACATTTTACTTCCTTTTGTCTGCCAGAATAAAACCTTGAAACCGTTTTATGTGCCCCACCCGGCTTGCCCATCGCAGCCCCGAGTCGAGGGTCCCCTGATCTCTCGCTGTCCGCGTCCAAAGGCAGCCACAGGGCACTCGTGTTTAGAGGCCTTTTACGTTTTTACGTTTCCATTAGAGACTGAAAGTGCAGGAAGTGGCACTGACTTGGGTGAAGTGGCGGCCCGTTTGCCAGTTTTTGTGTGGAACTGGACCCGGACACACACAGACGGACGGACAACAGTTTGGCACCCATCACACTCCTTTAATCTGTACAATATTTACAAAGACACTTGTGCACACCCAGTGCCTCCAGCGCCAATCCCCCCAAAGTCCGGGCCTCTCACACAGTCCTTTATGCCCTCCTGCCGCCCCCAGTCCTCTCTCCAGCGCCGTCCTCTTCCACCCGACTTCCACTCTCGAGTGCAGGGTGGCGGCCCCTTTTATACCACCCTGGATGGGCTTCAGCTGCTTCCCGCACTCCTCCTTGGACACGCCCCCGTGTGGCGGAAGTGCCGGCTGCGCACCCGGAAGACCACCGGGTGTCCCCATTCTTCACCAACCAGCACTTCTTGGTGTGGCGGTAGTGCTGGGCTCCAGGGTTCTTCCAGGGCCCCCTACCCGAGGCCACCAACAAAACCAGGGCGGTCGCCCTCGCGGTCGGGAGGAAGCACCAGCCCTCCTCCGGTGCCCTCGGGCGTCCCGGCTGGGCTCCACCCCCAGCCGCCTGTGACACTGGCTTTAGGCTCGAAGTCTCCACTAAAAGTCTGACGTCCCTTTAGTAGCTTCTTTAGCTAACAGTAATGGTGTCCTCGTCCTGACACTTTAAAAACGGGCAGCAGTCCGGCTGTGTGTGTGGAGTATTAAGTGCAACGCCAACTCTTTGTGACCTTCGTCTCATTTCTGTGTTTTAAGATTCCGCACAATGACAACCCAAAGGATTCTACCACAAAGCAAAGAGACGCTGCTGCAGTCGTACAACAAGAGGCTGAAGGATGACATCCGATCCATCCTGGACAATTTTACTGAGATCATTAAGACGGCAAAGGTGAGTGGCACCGGTCTCTCTCTCTCTCTCTCTCTCTCTCTCAGGTGCCATCATTAATAAGAATTGACTCAAATCCAGAGTTTTATTTAATAGACGCTTCTGTGGCCAAAGTCCAGACTCGATGTCAGGTACCCAGCATCATCTGCAGAATGTCCTCCTCATGCTGTATGTTGAATAATGGAGAATATTAGTCGCCCGTGACCCTCCATTGGCATCCTCTGACCTGACTGGCATCCATTAAAGTCTTCCCAGAGGCGATGCCCAGTCACTCCGTTATGTGCTTCATCGCTTCCTGCTTTTGTCTGCGGAGTGGTGGCTCTGAGGCTGGGGGTCTGCACTGGCAGATGGGAAGGTTGCAGGTTCGAATCCCATAAATGCCAGTAGGGACTCTGAGCGCTTTGAGTGGTGAGAACAGCGCTATAGAAATGCAGCGTCTCCGATTAGCTAATAAGCACACGTAGCGTATCTCGAGGCAGACCGCCGGACGCTGTCCTGAGTTGGTCACACGTCCACTCGCTCGGGCGTCGCTTTGTAATAAAGGCTGGGTCCCAAAACACACAAGACAAGTGAGGGAATCTCCTCGGTCTGTGGTCGCGTGTCTCTCTTTTACTGAAATTGATTCGTTTTCCTGGAGTTACACTTGTGTGTCTCCCCAACATTTGAAAGTCGAGTTCGAGACATCACAGCATTTCGATTAGGAGTTTTGTGGTTTTTTTTTCCCTTCTCTTTACATTATAAGTGGAACTTCACACAAAGCCTGCTACGTCCGTTGGCATTGTGACACTCGAGGGCACTGTCACCCCTCTGACCTGACAGTCCAGGACGCCAGGTAACAGCGCTGCTAAAAAGTACTTGACTTCCTCTCCTTTCTTTCTTTCTTCCATCAATGGTGCCTCTAAGCACCACAGCCACCATACACAGGCAAGTCAAAGCAACAATCGGACACAATTCTCTCTCTCTGTCTCTCTTTCTTCTTCTTCTTCTTCTTCTTCCTCCCCCCCCATCCCAGCAGTCCTTTAAATGGTGCCTGACCCAGAAGTGCTTCTGTTTGTGACTTTCCAGCACTTTAGGGTCAGATGGAGAACTTGAGTTTTCTGCCCGCCCCAAAGTACTTCTGGGCTTCTGTCTCCGTGACTCGATATGTAAAGAGTACGAGTCCCCGGGTCCTCCTGCAGCGTCTCCTGGTGGCACCCATTGTACCCAGTAGAGCTGTGAAGTCAAATTACAGATGCCATGGTGTCCTGCAGGAATCCAGGGCACCGCCATGCTGCAGGGAAGCTGCCATCTAGTGTCGTGGAAGAAGTAGTGTCCCAATGAGGTTGCCTTGCACTCTGTGGGCGTCCCGGCTGTCTACCACAGCTTTGTGCCCTCCTTGTGGCATTGGGTCTGCCAGGCGAGTTTCTTCCAGTTTCCAAGTTCTTTTTGATGGCGTAGAAACCTCTGCTCACCGACACCTTGGATTTCTTTGTGACTTTTACGGGTTGCGTTGGTCTGTCTGTCTGCCTTCCTCTGAGGATCGCCGAGTCTAGCTAATCGTTCAGAGGGTGAGGCCGCACTCCTCTTATTGGGTAATCCGTAAAAGCCGGACACCTGTAGGAATTGTCCGCCTCGACTTCAGTTGCTGCAGAGATCTTTCGTTGTTGACCCTGCGAAGGTCTCCGATGACGACTTTAGTTTCTCAGCTTATGGTAACCTTACTGCGGTGTTCCTGCCTTGTGCCCTGTGTTGGCTGGGATTGGCTCCAGCAGACCCCCGTGACCCTGTAGTTCTGGATGGCTGGATGGTAACCTTACCTTTTTTTTTTTTTTTTAAGCCTCGGTCCCCTTTGGACCATTTTAGGTTACTCGCTGGACTTGACCGTCTGACGTTTCAATAAAAACCCTCCAAATGGGGGGCCGTTTGAGAGGCACGTGAGCCGCCTTTCCTGGGGTTTGTGTTGCTTTTGAGCGAAATGAGTAGAAGTGGTCGGTGGCTCAACAGGGGGTTTGGTTTTCTTCTCTCTTCTCCTAACGCCTTGTCTTTTTTGTTTTTTAGGTTGAAGATGAGACCCAAGTGTCCCGTGCCACTCAGGCAGAACAGGACCATTATGAGATGCACGTGAGAGCGGCTAACATCGTGAGTGTTTCGCCAGGTTCAGTTACCTGCAGGTTTTTATTTCTGGTGTGAACATTGGCCCGGACTCGGACAGGCAGACACACTCATGTCACCCAGCACACGTTTCTTTTTCATTGTCCTTTTCACAAATCAATGGTCACAAGCCCCAATACCCCTCAGTCCAGGCCAACACAATGCCTTCTCTCTCTCTCTCTCTTCCCTTCTTCAGGCCGCCTCTTGCCTCCTCCAGAGACCTTGTCCAATTCTTCCACCCGACTCTTGTCCCCTTCCGAAGGGAGGCGGCCCCTTTAAATAAGCACCCGGATGTGCTCCAGGTGTGTTCCCAGCAATCTCCCACCGACACGCCCCAGTGTGGCAGAAGTGCCGGCTGTTTCCGGGTGTCCTTGTTCCTCTCCCAAACCCCCAGCACTTCCTGGTGTGGCGGAAGTGCTGAGGTCCAGGGTCTTCCAGGTATTGCGGTCCCCCTGGCGGTAACCCCGGGTCTCTACTGGGTCGAGCTTCCCAGCTCTTTACCCGCCTCTGGTCTTCTCGGGCGTCCCGGCTGGGTACCACCTCCATCCGGGTACCACACAAGTTAGTAGGTCAGTCTTTAGAAGACATCTGAGAGACGTAAGGAGACCATTTAGTCCATCGCGCTCTCCTCCCAGGGTTGTCGGGGTTTGGTGTCGGATTCCCACCCCTCTCTGAGTTAAGAAGTCCTTCCTGGATTTGGTGCTAAACGTTCCTCCCTCCCCTTCAATGTCCACCGGCGTCCTGGAGGATCTGATTCAGCTTTAAGTTGAAAGAACTCCAGCGTGTGCTCGCTTGTCGGGCAAGTTGTACTTGAATGTGGAACAAGTGCAGTGCCACCCATCAGTCTGCCGTGGTAATAAACCTGAATGTGGTCATTCTGAGGGCAACTCGAGGAACAGCCAACATGTCCTCATCTGTGACCGTGAGAATAAGAGCGAAGCGACTCCAAACTTACGATGAAACATTTCAACAACGAAGCCCCCCTTCTCTTCAGTAAGCGAGCGTCGTAAGCCTTCCTTCCATTCGTGGAGTTACTGACGATCGACTTTTTGTGCAGCAGCGACCTGAGACCCCCTTCATTTGCTGTTTTCCTTCCCTGTAAATCTCCAGTGCCAGGTCATCGAAGGCCTTTACTGACCGGCCAGCCATGCAGTGCACGTGATGGGGGAGCGTTTGTCCTGCACAAACCTCACGGCGGTCTTGAAAGGTGCCGACGTTTTCCTGTACCACTGTTTGAAGAAGGGGTCTTCTGAAAACTGGCAGTGGGTTTGGTTTGTCAGCATCTTCAAGCCCCCCGTCGTCTTATACAATACGCTAGCGTGTCTGTCTAGGATTTTAAATCGCCTGTTTGACCGATTTGACCTGAAATTTGGTGCCCGTGTACTACGTGACGTCTACTGTCCGCTTTCAGGGTGATGATGATTTTTATTAAATTGTAGAATCGACTCTCGGCAGCGGGCTGCAGGGTGGCCGTGTGGCACATGCCTACGGGCGCCGTTCTCGTTCCCTGCCACCTTTGCCGTCACTTCCCCTACCTCCTTCATATCTCAAATTAGCGGTGGGCACAGTCATTCCTGGAGGGTTTTTGTTCCAACCCCATTATTGCTCCAGTAAGACTTCTGCTTCACTTCAGTGGTCTCGCTCGTTAACATTTTGACCCCTTATTGCTTATTTTAGTCTTAAACGACTGTATTCTCGGTTTTTAATTTGCTCCTAATTATACAAATGACACGTTGCCATCGGCACCCCTGTGTGTTTATCAATCACTATTGAGTTTAATGAAATACGCGGAAGGAAAGTGAAGAGAAAAAGTGAAGGACTGAGAATCTCTCCTCCATTTTAGCCTTCAGATCATTTGGATGAGATCCTCAGAAAGGGGAAGAACATCAAGGATATGAGAATGAGCCGACATGGCAGAGTTAAAGCACCAACAAGCCATGAAATTAAATTATTGGCAAGAATTGCTTTCTAATGAAGCAACCGGAAGAAAAACCTGCAGCCACTGCGGCCCTCCAGGACTGACTTTGCCCACCCGTGTCTTAAATTATTCTTGAGGCAGATTGAAGACTCCTATGGCAGCTTGACACGAGAATTAACCAGAGCCTATGAAAAAACTCGTAGATCCGGCCCACCTTAAATCCACTCGCACCTCTCCACTCGGCGCCTCTTGTCTTGTAAATGTGTCGATAAGCCCAAGCAGCCGGCTATACCATCCGCCCCACCGCAGGAGAAACTGCAAACCCTCTGCCAACTGAAGCCTTGTTTATCAGGGAGTTGGGTACCCAGGCTAAAAAAATGATGTCAGAATTCAGAACACAAGCATTTCACGCGTGATCTGTGTAAGTGTAGGACGACAGGAAGTGTGGAACACACACCTAAAAGACGAACCGTTTCCATGTTTTAGTACAAACGACAAAATGTAGACATCCATCATCCAGGGTCACGGGGTACTGCTGGAGCCATTCCAGCCAACACAGGGCACAAGGCAGGAAACAAACCCCGGGCAGGGCACACACACGCACACACAAACACACACCAAGCACAAATGTTAACCATGAAGTGTGTAAAGTGTGAAGCCTGAAGTCCAAATAGCTGCTAATCGCCACACATTTGTCCAGACGCAGAGTAAGGCCAGACAGAGACTGTGTGATGACCGAGTGATTTCTGAGCCCGAGTCACCAGAGGGGGACCCCCGACGGGACTTGAGAGCCCCCCTTGCCCAACTGGATTTTCTTGGCAGCCCCACAAGTTCCTTCCTTCCTTCCTTCCTCCCAGACTGCATTTTGTTTCTTTTTGTCCCTCCGTAGGTGCGAGCCGGAGAGTCCTTAATGAAGCTGGTGTCGGACCTCAAGCAGTTCCTGATCCTCAACGACTTCCCCTCCGTGAACGAGGCCATCAACCAGAGAAACCAGCAGCTGCGCTCCCTGCAGGACGAGTGCGATAAGAAACTGACCACCCTGCGCGATGAGATTGCGACTGACCTCTATGAGTTAGAGGAAGAATATTACTCGTCCAGGTACAAATAGGACGTAGTCCATGAGTGGCCTTCACCAGTGCCTTAACCCTGTCTGTCTGTCCGTGTGTCGTGCCACCTTTCTGTTGACTCTGAACCAGTGTGGCGGACACTACAGCTTTAGTTGCTAGCTTTGGAAACGCGCACCTTATTGTGACCGCATTTGCACTTCATTTTATATTTGACTTTTTAATGGGTTTATTTTTCCTGGGAATCTTCGGTGTCGGGGTGTCGGACCGAGTGTAGTGAGAAGCCAAGCGATTGGCTAACTAGAAAGATTACAGTATGCAGGCTTTGGAGGCGAGTCGGGCCCCTTCTCCAGGCGAGACCCTAACCCTAGTGACGTCTCGCTTCGCTTGACTTCTGGGACACTCGAGAAATGCCGGAATCTCCTGTGAACCAATCGGTTCAGTCCGTTTTCAGATGGCCTCGGCGCTTTGACGTATGTATGGCCTTGTGAGACACTCTGGTAGGGGTGCCAATGATTGGACTTGGCATCCCGCCCCCAGCCCCATTATTTTATACGTTATTAACGGTGGTGTGACGGTTACGTGTTTTATAATCTCTGAAACTGATCGGCTTTCGTTTTAGGCAGGACCAATTACTCTGAACACTTTACAAAAGAGGCGCCCTGCCCGGGGTTTTTTCCTGCCTTGTGCCCTGTGCTGGCTGGGATTGGCTCCAGCAGGCCCCCGTGACCCTGCGTTCGGATACAAAAGAACTATAAAGAGAAATCCTAAACGTTCTCAACATGACCAGCCGTCTTTGGAGCTTTCACAGAGCACATCCATCTCCACCGCACAGGCCTATGGGACGGAGCGAGTTACTGTCGCAGTAGAATTCTAGCGACTGGCATTGAAACATGTAATCACGCTACTAAGAACTGTGGGGGGTGTGGCCTGAAATTCATGGAGTCGTTTCAATGGTGAGCAGGAGGATACTGGGAGTTTAATAGAGAGATCGGCCTCCCCGTTTGTCTGCATTAAGAGGCGACCATTGGCTTGTGTTTGAAACTCTTCACTAGGCTGCTGCTTTGTCTTCGGCCATCGTGCTGCCCCCCAAGACGAGCGGCTCCTTTAGAATTTACTTTGAAATGAAGGGAATAAAAGAGCACAAAAGTCCTTTCAAGATTCCGCTCGGTGCCACACTAACAACCGTGGGGCCAGCGTTTTGATCTTACGAATGGTGCGGACTCGGGGCCCATGGGCAGTGCCAGGCGTTTGCTGCCGCTCTGATTCCTTGGGCTTGGCGGAGTACGACACACAGTCAGAGAGAGACACACATGGACGCTCCGCGGCTCTGAACGTCTCCATTCTTCTCTCCTTTATAGATTTTCAGTTCTGCTCTTCTCCGTCTCTTTCTTTTATCTTTTTACACTGACGTGCTACTTCAGATGCCAACCGAGCCAATAACACCACCCCTAAGGTCAGATGCCAAGTAATAAATTTGTCTTCCTTCAGCACGGATTGAGAGAGAGAATCCATATTCTGGCCTCCTCGTCCTCCTCAAAGGAGGAAGGCGTGTGCAGCGTCCATCGATGTCATGAAGTGGCCCACACGTTTATCCAGGGGGACCGAGGTGTCCCGCTACACGCTGGCTGTTTGCGGAGAGTCTCTGCAGTTGGCGCATAGGTCACATGGACCCCACGGCCCACGCTGCCAGCCCACCTGACGTGTAGGCGAGTCCCTCGCTTCGCTTGAGTTTGCCCTGCCTCTTCGTCGAGATGTTTAGAGACTGGCACAACGGGTTTTCATTTTCAAAGAGCTGATTAGGTCTCGGCGTGCCCGACTTCTCGTGTAGTTCGTGAAAGACTGCTGTTGTGCGCCCCGTGACAGCTGCCATCTTACAAACCGAGCCCCTGGCACCTATTCAGTTCTATCCAGAGAGTGCCAAGGACTTGGTGTCATTAAGGACATGCGCGGGAGCGGCGAGTGTGACGCCTTTGCCGTGGGAGCCCACAGTGCGCAGAACAAATTCAAAGAGCAAACTCGTCCAATCGCAGGAAGTGAGCTGTCATTGGGGCTGAGCTCCAGCAGATGTCGTGGCCCCACCCCTCCGGACACGACGAGGGAGCGAGCTGATTGGTGCCTTTGTCAGTACAGAATGGCGACCACGATGACCGGCCCGCCGCTGAACGGTGGGAAGTCACCAGCGTGCCGTTAGCAGAACCGCTTGATGGTTTCACTGTGGCATTCGCAGGGGTGAATGTGGGCCTCTGGCGTGAAGCTCCTGATGCCCACCACTAATCCTGTGAAAGTGGCACAGTCGCCTGGCGCCCTGTTTAAAGCTGTCATAGACCAATACCAGGGTGCCCATTTGTGATCCATGTTGGTAAAACGCTTCTGTGGGCACAATAAAGACGCGTGTTTTAGAAACTTTTATAACCTGAACATCTTAAACTTGGCATCTGCGTCGCACTCGTCGAGATGAAACTCGCTCGGATTAAAAGCACCTTTGAGAGCTCGGGTGGCACTGGCAGGGCAGACCCACGTTACCATCCATCCCCTTTGTATGCGACGGGCACTCATGTCACCTTACAATTGTCACTTTTATCTGAAATTGGCATCAATTTAATGCAATGAATTTGAATCCAAAATGCATTCCAACAGATGGTGAGCAGCAAATGTTCCTGCTGAGCACTCGGTGAGTGGCGCTGCTGGGCCGACGCCAGTGAAGTGTGTGTCATTGAATGTCCCTCTGTTTTGATGGCTGCAGGTGTCCCGTCTGTCCGGTTAGCTCCGCGTTTCCCAAACTCGGTCCTGGGGACCCCCAGTGGCGGCGCAGATTCTGTTTGGAATTGGACTCCTGGGCTAATTAAGTGGACGACCTCTGAAAATGTTCCAAGCAGTTCTGTGACAATAATGGATTCGTTTTGTCTTTTTAATCTTTATCTTCTCATTCTACTTTTCTATTTGTTCTAATTGTTTAATCCATTCTTTACTAATTAGGGGCTCTGACTCTAAAGTACTCGCAGCGTGTCGTTTACCGGCGTGTCTGCCCGCGCTGCCCATTTTTAATTGTCATTAATAAGATACAAAAACTGCACAGAGAGAGCAACATAGAATGAAGTCCACCAGAGAGAGCGAAACATTTAAATGGAGAGCAAAAGCAGAAATCTTTCAAAATGTCTTATGAATGTAAACCTCCGGCTGCTGTGCTTCTCCGAGTGTCGACTAAAAGATGAAGAATCTCCGCTAATTAAATGAGCTCCGTGCTGTCCGGTGTCGTCGCGGGTCAGGAATCTGATTGGAACAAAAGCCTGCAGCCACGGGGGGTCCCGAGTTTGTGTTTTTCAATATTTCTAGAGACTCCCAGTTATCGGCCAATCAAAGGACGTGCGCCTACAGCAGCGTTTCCCAAAGTGCCAACCCTTTGCCTTTAAAAGGTGCCAGGCTCGTTCACACTGCCCACGTAAACGCGTCCTCTTGGTGTTTCATCTGCAGAACATTCCGGGTGTCTCCTGACAGGTGGCAGAGCAGCTCCCTGTTGGCGTTTTTCAGCACCGGTGGGCTCAGGTCTGTGCAGAGTGCTGGCTGGGTTTGTGCTCTCCAGCCTGCCAGCTCCTGCCTGGGCACTGGTCCACGTGGGCATATTGGGATGCTGCGTCCGGTCTACGGCGGCCCACTCCTCCTCCATCACGTCATTTTCATGAAAACGTTGATTTTTGCACCCTCTTCCTCCTCTTCCTCGGTGGCTGAAGTAATTTAGCACATTACTTGACCCGCATGGTTGTCATGATGGCTGAGGAACTCGTCGCCTCCTGCAGAGAGGAGAACGTTTGTGATGTCGTGGGCTTCAGTGGGGGGCAAACGGTGAACACCACCCACGGGTTTGGGGGGCAGACGCGGGTTACGAGTGTTACGTAATCCACATGCCAGTTATCCTGACGTATGTCATCCAGAAAATGAAAGCAGTGCACAAAAGTGAAATGCACTCAAGACAGGATTACCGACCAATGAGTGATGAGGGAGACGCTCGGGTGAAACGATGGCCAATCAAAGGGGTCATTGGGCCCGACTTCTCCGTGTCAAACACTCTGCCGCTGCGACCAATGAGCGGAGAGAGAGGAGGCGGGTCTTCACTTTCGTGTGCCGCTTCCCACAAACCGATTGATTGATTTAACAGCATTCTATGGACTGGCACACGTGCTCTGAGCAGAAAACCGATGGCCGTCCCTTCTTTCGTTTTTGGATGTTGTCATTGTCATTCAGCGTCGGCCCCCACCGAAGCCCACAGAGATGTTGCGGTCTCTGCTGTCCATTAAAACCTGACCCTCCTGTTTTTCTTCACCATCAATACAAAGAACATGGCATAAGGAACAGATTTCAAAAACAAAAGAACATTGCTGGGTGGCATACGTATTCCTTTAATGGCTCTGCCCACTGTGCCATGCAGACCCTTTGGCTCTCCCAGAGTTCTCGTTGCCTTTGGTTCTTCGGTTTCACATGAACCCACCCGGGCTTCGTTGTGTCTCAGGTAGCCGCACCACCGATCGGGCCTGAGGCCTGGCGCCACATGCATGAAGAAATACTCCTTGGCATTCTGGGCACGTTTGGACCACGGTGGCAGACTGAGCCCCGAGTTCCCGTTAGAAAGTGCAGAGAGCCCACTGGGGTCATGTATGAAAGGACGAGTCTTTGGTGCCACATTTAGAAAGACGCCCGCGAGCAGAGTGGCACTTGCACGAGTCCTGCCACGTCACGAGGGCACAGCGCAGAAATGTCAGTTAGGTATGATAGGGCTAAAGGAGGGGAGTCTAAAGCTGGCGCTTTGTTACGTTTGATGGGTTACTGTTCTCATGCCACCCATTTTTTATTCTTCTTTGGCGGTGAGCTTCACTTTGTCTTTTGTATGCAGTTGCTTTGTATTTGTATTGTAGTTGTGCTTTTGTTAACTTCTTAATCTAAATATAATAATAATAATAATAATAATATAATAATATCATTCTGTCTCATTGTTCATCTGCAGCATTTTGTTTTACTTTGAATAACGAGCGGAAATGTGTGAAGGGTTAGGGTGGGTGGTCTGCAAAGCCGTCGACTGCCACACTGGTCAGGTTGACATAAAGAAGGGTGAATCTGGAAGGCTGTGAGTGTCTGTGTGTGTCACAATGTCCGTTCGTCTGTCACCTGCTGTCATCTGCCCACCTTGACAGACGTGCGCTCATTCCCAGAGCGAGCAAGTCTGCTGTTAAAACACCCGCAGAAGCTGATTGGCTGCCAGACCACACCGCGTTCTCCACAAGCTCCTCCCACTCAAGGGCCGCCTCTGTACTCTGAAGGCTGAGAAGGGGGCGTCGCCCCAAGTGAAGTCCGTCCCCCTTCACTCAAGACTTGTGGAGCAGAAGCGGACCACCGGACTGTCCTCTTCACAAAATCCAAACGGGACTCCTGGCGAGGTGGGGTGGGCACACAGCCGCTGTCCACATGGCATCTCGAGCGGACTGCTTTGGCCGTTTAGAAATCGGCCCCCACCTCAAAGGGGAGACCCTAATGTCAATGAGGTGGAGCCTCTGGGCGGCCGAGTTACTGGGCCGACTGCAGGACTAGGGAGGTCTCCCGTTGAAGGCGGACCACCAGTGTCCATGTCGTGCAGATGTCAGTGAGGGGGCCATTGGAAGTGTGGTGGTCCGTCACAACTTCAGGCACAGTGTGAAAGTTGGGCTGAGTGGCCTCTGCTGTCACGGGCTTGGTGTGGTGGTGCCCGTGACGAGAGGACCCCTCTAGTTTTTGTGGACTAGGCGGTGGTTCGCTTCTTACAGACACAGAAGTAGTGGGGCAGTGGGGGGGCTTCAAGTCCAGACTCAGTCAGGCCGAGAGGTTGGTGAAGGTGAAGCCCCTCAAACGTGGCCCCTCCGTGCCACCTCTGTAGTTCTGCCCCCCCCCCGTAGTGCTGAGGCGTCCTTGCCGGACTGCGCTGAGCTTTGGTTGGTCACCTTCTGCTTCCAAACTAAACGACCGCAGCACCCACCGTGTGCTCAGAGTGCCTTCCTTTGGTCGCTGGCATCGCGTAATGGTGACGTCACACGGGTGGCGTGGTGTGCTGGCACACTGTCACGGGACAAACCCACAAAGGCTGCTCGGCAGCCCATCCTAGGACGACTGTTGGACTTTGCCGTCTGTGGTGGGCACTCCATTTGTGTGTGTTTGGGGGTGTGTGGGGGGGGGGGCTCTAGTTCTTATTTTCTCCGCCTTAGCATGTGATTTGCACCCCGGCCCCCCATCCCTGGGGGTCACATGACGTGTACGCTGTGCTGACCGTCTTCCTGGCTTTTTATTCCGGAAAGCTACAGTCAGTGGGATGGCAGCGACCTGCCCCTCTGCGAGGCGTTTCATCGGCAGGACGGGCCCGAGTCGCCAGAAGACCTGCGTGGTTTGGTGGGCACCTCGCTGTCTGGACGAGCCGGGGATGGCAGTGGCGTGATCTCCCGGGGATCGACTCCAGGGCAGCTGAATGGGCACGGAGCGGCCACAGCCGAACACCCGTGAGGAGCGGCGCAGTCAAGAAGGGGACGGGTGGCACCCAAGGACCGTCCAAGGACCACCAACTCACTCGAGTGCTTTTGTGTTTCGAGAATCTCATTTTATCAGACAAGAAACCCGACTGGCCAGCAGACGTCCGAAGCGACACTGGAAGAAAAGAGGCAGACCAGTGATGAAGAACAAAGTGGGCACGCCGGGCAGGTCGCTTGACGTCTCCGGACTGCCAGGGCCTTTGTGGTGTCCCCGCGTCACCGCAGTGGATTTGTGCGCCGGCCCCCTTTTTCTAATGTGAACTTTTTGCCTTTTGATTTTTATCGACTCTTCATATTTATGTAAAGCTCAATAAATTTCAGTGTTCCACACCAGTGACTTGACTTGAGTCTGCTTGAAGACCACCGTCTGGTTCGACGGCCCCTCAGTCCTTAATGTCGGGGGCGCTGGCAGCATACTCGACTCAGTAAGTAAAGTGCTTTACAGCAACGGGGCAAAAACAAAGCAACACTCGGGGGTCCTAAAAGGGAGACCACCCAGCAACACACAGGCGATGGCGCCTTCCACGAGCCGTGGTCACCACATCACATTTGAGGACTGTGTGCCTACCCCCACCGCTGTGCCCGACTGAGCTGGCGTCACATTTGTCCTCGTTAGACACAAGCCATCCAAATGCCCGCTTCTGCCCCAGAGAGCCCCCTTTGATCGAGAGGGGCGTTGGGCCACACGACAGAAGATTGGGGAAGCGCAGCGTGGCAGCCAAAGTTGTGTAATGCGGTGGGCTCAGAGAGAGGGGCTTTAACTGGGACTGTGAGAGTTTTGACCCCTTATTGGCCATCTGTGACGGTCCTCATTGGCAGGGTGGGCTGCCGAGTCGTCTCCTTCATCTGTCCAGTAACCCACTGGCACTGCCTATTGGATGCCACAATCTTGAACTGAATGCTGGTGGACTCTTAAAGGGGACATGTGACTGACCCTTGCTGTGTGCCCCTGGCACTTTGTGGAATCAAAGAGAAATCTCAGAAAGACTGAGACCATTAAGGTAACAGCTGGAGGGACTGAGGGGTGGCAAGTGGAGGTTATGGCCAGCTGTCCTCACTACGATGACATTTGTGCGTCTCCTCGTTCTGGCCAGTGTGCCCAAAGCCTGTATCCTTGGGACGGGGGCTCATGTCACATGTTCTCCCACAGTCCCGAGACATGCAGGTCAGGTGTACTGGCACTGGTGCGTGTGTGCCCTGTGATGGACTGGCACCAACAGAGGTTCAGGACGACTTCTGTCAGCTGCTCCTGTTAAGGGGTTGCCACAGCAGATCATCTTCTTCCATCTCTTTCTGTCCTCGTCATCTTGCTCTGTCACACCAGTCACCTGCATGTCCTCCCTCACCACATCCATTAACCTCCTCTTGCCTGGCAGCTCTATCCTTAGCACCCTTATCCCAGTATACCCAGCATCTCTCCAAACCAACTCCATCTCGCCTCTCTGACTTTGTCTCCCAATCTGAGCTGACCCTCTAATGTCCTCATCCTGTCCATCCTTGTCACAAGCAAATCTTAGCATCTTCAACTCTGCCACCGTCTCCAGGCCATATAACACAGCTGGTCTCACTACCGTCCTGTAGACCCTCCCTGTCACTCTCGCTGATACCCGTCTGTCACTCCTGTCACTCTTCTCCACCCACTCCACCCTGCCTGCACTCTCTTCTTCACTTCTCTTCCACACTCCCCGTTACTCTGTACTGTTGATCCCAAGTATTTAAACTCATCCACCTTCACCAACTCTACTCCTTCATCCTCACCAACTCCACTGACCTCCCTCTCATTTACACACATGGATTCTGTCTTGGTGGTCTTACTGACCTTCATTCCTTTCCAGTGTCTCCTCGTCCTGCTCCCTACTCTCACTACAGATCACAATGTCATCAGCAGACATCACAGTCCACGGGGACTCCTGTCTGATCTCGTCTGTCAGCCTGTCCATCACCATTTTGGCTCAGAGCTGATCCCTGATGTAATCCCACCTCCGTCACTCCTACCGCAGACCTCACCACGGTCACACTGCCCTCGTACATATCCTGTGCCACTCTCACGTACTTCTCTGCCACTCCCGACTTCCTCATACAACACCACAGCTCCTCTCAGTCACCCTGTCATTTTCTTTCTCAGGTCCATAAAGATGCAATGCAACTCCTTCTGTTCTTCTCTAAACTTCTCCATCAACATCCTCAGAGCAAACATCTCATCTGTGGTGGTCTATCTTGGCATGAAACCATCCTGCTGCTCGCTCACTGGTCATCACCTCACTTCTTCACTAAGGTCCCACTACTGTTTCTCATAACTTCATGCTGTGGCTCATCAGTTTTAGCCCCCCTGCACATCCCCCTTATTCAGGACACTGTGGGTTAAAACCTGACTGATGAGGATGATGATGGAGAACAATGTCTGGCATTTGCTGGTTTAGAATTATTTAATGAATTCTTATAAAAATGAACAGTAACAGCTAAGTGTCCCATCTGAAAAGGGCTGGAAGGTGTAAGAGCAGTAGGTACATTTCTGGGCATCTGTGCTAGGGGGCAGACCCGGCGGGCACTTTATTTTAGTTAGTATGAAGGAAGAGGGCCTGGGCGTGTGGGCCATTTACGACTTCATCACTGGCGTATCCTTTAGCCAACGGTGGGTACAGTGAAGACCTTTGCACAGCCCATCATCATCATCAGAGTGCGTGCCTTCGTCGTCGTGGCCTCACGTATAAACGGTGTGTACGCACTAAAATGTCACGGACTCCCGATTCCACACTCAAATCGCGTTGGCATAAAGCCGTTGGGTATTTGGAGAAAGAAAAGGAAGGACCGGAATTGGCGGTTTGTACGTGCGAGAGACCGGACTGCTGCAGTAAAGTATTTCATCGATGGTCGCGCACAATCACTGCACCACCGTGTGGCCATGTTTAGTAACTCCAGTCATCATGAAAATGACAGCACGTCCACGTCTCAGAGAGCTGCGATATGACGAATGTCATAGAGTCTGTCCTGTCTGAGGAAGAGAGAGCGCGTTTAAGACGCACGTAGAAGATCAAATACAAAACAAAGCGTTTAACGTGCGACTTTAGTTACGACGGGATTTGAGACTCTAGTAACTTAAGAGAGTTTAAGATGATGATGTTCTACTTTAATGACAAATAAACTACGAGAGCAAAGTGGGAAGTTCGAGATTCAAGTTAACATTTCGTGCTTCACCCCCACTGTGTGCCTTTTTTTTTTTTGCTCTGCACCCCAATAAGCTCAGCCGGTGGGCTACGACTCGCCTTTGATACGTGACAGCGGGCACCGTGCGACTTTGTGAACTTGAGCTTTCGAGTTTCTCCGCCACGTTATGTCAGTCGATCAGCTTCCTTTCGCCGTTTATGTCGCTGTTGCCGGTTTTCTTTGCCTCCACTTGGTATTCGCTTTTTCTGTTTCCCGCGTGTTTTTGCCGCTGCCTTTTCACAGACCGCGGAGCTTAAGGACGATTTGTATTGATTTGCATATTCTGGGAGGAGTTTGGGGCGGGGCAGCAGGCGTTAATTTTCATGCTGACCGGGATTGATGGAGCAGATGAACGTGGAGGTTTATGCGTCTCGATTTCTTTGTGTTTAAGCACATTGCCGGTTTTGCCCGTACGCCACGTTAAGAGTGTGAATTCTACGCACAGCGTTATGAATGTGGCCCCTGGTCCCAACTTAAGTGACCTGCTGAGCCCCACATTTTGAATTTTTAGTCGCTGAAGGATGGCAGGGGTTTCTTCTCCCTTTCTGCCAGTCTGGGTTTGACCAGCGCTCTCCTCGGCCCACCCAGAGACTGTCCAAGGACAAGGTGACCTCAGTCTGGGACACCTGCCATCACCTGCTGAGATGCCAAGTGGAGTGCACTCACACGTCCTGCATGAGGGGCACAGAACTTGTTTAATGCCCGCTACTGCCCTTTCACCAAAGGTGGCACACCAATGTCAAACCTGGCCAGGGATTATTTCCAGTGTGCGGGCACACATCATCATGACCAGCAAGGAGGACCACCTAATCATAATAAAGTGCCTTTCACTGGCCAGGTCATTGTCATTAAACATAACCGACACCTTCAAGCCCTCCCTCCGCCTGCCATTACCCTTGACATGCCACCAAGGATGCCCACACTGACGTGAGCCCACTGATCCATCGCTAACCGTATAGCTTTGTCATTCTCGCCAAGTGACGACTTTATATTAAAATGAAATGGCCTCCTTCAAAGGGGCACAACAGAGACGGCATTGACCACATCCACTCGGGCACTTCTCATTAATCACTGCCCGAGGTAATGCAATGCCAGTGGAGCCCACCATTACACTGAAAGGCAAACCTAAGAAGGTGCCAGGCCTGCCTTCACAGCACCCTGCTCCGGCTGGAATGGATGAGGACACAACAAACCAGCTGGGCACCTCTGGGTACAAAAATGCATCTGAACTGTGCAGACCACTGTAGACTGGCAGTGCCAGCTGTTTACTGCCGTCATATGCTTGGGTGAGATGAGATCATTCAGTGTCATCCTTGGCAGCATTCAAAAACAGAGATGCCAACATCCAGAGGACTTTTGCTTGTGCCAAGAGCCTGCCGACCCAATGGGCACTGTTTACAAAGGAGCCTCTGTTCTGCCATCCTTGCACTACAACTCCAGTGTCCTGTCCTGCTCCTCGACCGGCGCCATCTGCTGGAATGTATTGCGGCCCCGTGACCCTCATCTGAGACGCGTCTGCTGTGAAAAGCGTAGCCAAATCAGACGAGACTGAAAGTCGAGACGACGGAGAGCTAGTCTGCTACCCACCTGGCTGGCATGACACCTCTGTTTTCAAACTTGGCTTTAAAACAACAGGACTGAACAACACAAGAGAAGGAAATGAGGACAAAGGCGACTGGGGACAAGTGACACGTTTATACAAAAGAAACGGACGCCGGCAACATACACGGCTGGTCCAACTTGTGCCCAGGATGGCGCGGCCTCAGTAGCCTGGCTGTGCCCTCAGTAGCCTTTGCTCCTCAGACAATGGCGAGGCCTGATGACACCAAGTCTCCTACCCCGATGTCCACCACCTTTGGGGTCCGCCGTGTCACTTTTAGCATATTGGGGTACTATGGTGTCAAGCAGCGTTTAGAAGGCGTCCGGCGAGACTAAGGGGTCCCAAAACGTACAGAAAGAAACACTAGAGAAGGTGAGGCGGGCAGCGGGCAGCCCTCAGTAGCGCCGGTTCATCTTCTTGAACTTCTCGTAATGGTAGTCGTCGGTGGCCTTTTCATTGGCTGGTCTCTTGCGGTTGGGCGGGGATTCTAAAAACCAAAACACAGAAGAGCCAACTGTGAGAAAAGGGCGTCCGACGCCAAAGGCCCTGCACTGCGCCACAGACATGCAGACCCCCACGTACTTTCAGGCTCGGGCTTCTCGGTGTCTCCTACACGGAGCGGGCGCGGTTTGGGCTCCTCGCGGTTTCTCTTGGCCGGCGCGTTGATCTCCTCGTGGTAAACTGAAAGAAAGCGGAACAGATGTGCTCAGACGGCGACGGGAGCGCGTGTGTCGATGCGGACCCCACGATGACTCGAGGTGGCGCTACTCACAGCGGTTGTGCTGAACGTAGTTCACGGCGATGTTCGTTGGCACAAACGAGGTGCCGCTGTCCTTCTTCTTGTTCCTCTGCTCGGCGAGTAGCTTGGCCTTCGCTTCTTCTGTGGAAATGATGTTCTTGATCTTTGCGCTGTCGTCAGAGACACAAGAGTTAAAAAGAAAATGGCGGCACAGACTGTGGGTGAACACGAGGAGCGGCCCTCAACGATAGACTTGAACGGCCAATGAAATCCCACCGTGGTGGACTCATGCCGTTTTCAGAAGCTCCCCTTTGGCTTTAGAGAGTGTGCCCATGGATGCCAGCCTCCTTTAGGTCTGGACCCTTTATTTGCTTTTACTTTGACCAACCTAAATATAAATAGAGTGAAGGAACCCGCGACACACTTAAATAGTAATCTAAAGAGACACACGAGATCAGCGTCCATGAATGGCAAGTTTACACTCACTCTATGCCAAGGTCCACCTCCGGTATGCCGCTCAGCATCTGATTGGACAGCATCTCCTCGGTCTTCTTGGCAGACGAGACGTTGATGTTCTCCGGGAGCTCGTAGAGGAGGTCCTCCGCCTTCTTCTCCTTGATTTTCTGCTCTTCTAACTCCACCTGGCCTTTCTTCTTCTTCAGCTCGGTCTCGATGTACTTCATCCTGAGGACGGGAAGCGAGAAACACACATCGGTCATTGAGCCGGTGCCCCCTTTCATCAGCAGGCTGCCGAGCTTGAAGGACCACCACAGGGTAACCCAAGTGCGGTTTTAACGCGTCTTCTTACATGTCTGCATCTTCATCGCGTCGGTTTGTCTCAGCCGAGAATGACGTGCCGAGGTTCAGGTCCGTCTCGTCTTCGTTTCTGGACATTAAAAGAAAGAAGAGGCCGTTTATAAAGTCATCGCCAACCAAAACACAATTCTAAAAACCACCTTAAACAATCGGACGTGGCCACCAAGGGGGACAGCAGCCTCCTCTGAGTCACAGGGTCCTGCATGTGAGGAGATCTGGAGGTCAGCCCAGCTCGTGGCACCACAGGACACAAACTGCACGGAACAGGGGCGCGCTAAATGGAAAAAGTGTCAACTGCACGAGCTTCCCAACAATTGGCACCGGCAAGGTGTGGCTCAAGACCCCTGCTCCTCATCCTCACACAGAGGGACTGGCCGTGAACCTGGGGGCTTCCGAGTCAGTGAGCCGTCACTCATAAAACTGACCTAACAGGAATGTAACCCCACCCCCCCGTGACCTTTGAACCTGCAGATGACAGGGTCTGGTGTCACCATACCAACCCCTCCCCGGTGACCTCTGAACCTGCAGATGACAGGGTCTAGTGTCACCATCCCCCCTGTGACCTCTGAACCTGCAGATGACAGGGTCTAGTGTCACCATCCTCCACCCCCCCCCGTGACCTCTGAACCTGCAGATGACAGGGTCTGGTGTCACCCCCCCCCGTGACCTCTGAACCTGCAGATGACAGGGTCTGGTGTCACCCCAACCCACAGGAAGCTGAACACTCACTGGCCTCTCTTCCGGTCCTTCACCATCTTCATGTCCACAATTCCGCCCGTCTTCAGCTTGAAGGGGTCGTTCTAGCAGAGGGAAGGAGATCAGCGTCACTTCTGTGGTGGTGTCAGGATTCAGGTGACACACAGTAACACACATTAGGGATTCGTGGTGTGGCCCATCCAAATGTCACCTATGCTACCTCAAGCGCGTCTCTGATGGAGGGGCTACACATCTGCTCCGGGGGGCTTTTGATGCTATTGGCATCCCTAAGATGGAGCGGCTGCTCACGATGACCACAAGGACACTGGACCCAGTCAGTGGGTCCCCTCCTTGTGACTTGGGATGTGCAGTCAGCTGCTTTGACAGATGAATTAACTAAAATAAAGTTTAAAAAAAAAAAAAAAAGAGTACAACGACCACCCCCAGCCCCGTGTGCCAACACTTTAAAGACTGAGAATGCCAGAAGAAAAAGCACAACATGGTGGGCCGCAGCACAAAGAACCCTTGTGGACCCCTCAGCACCACAGCGGCCCACCCATCTAGAAGGAGCAGTTCACTTGTGGTCATAAACTGCACTTCTGTATGTGGCCGACACTTCAGTCACACCAACCTAAATGCACAGAAAGTGCCACCTTTCACCATGGCACGGTCATCTGCAGTAAGTCATGATAAGTGACATTCCTGTCATCGGGTTTTGTTTTAATCAGAACGTGGCAAACAGAGACGACGACTGTAAAACATCAAAGCAAATAAATGAAGCTGTGCACGTGCTGCGAGTTGTCATTGGCATCACTGCGACTGGCCCTGCACGATGCCCGTGACGAGATCCTCTCCATCTCCATACATGGCAGACTGAATTTAAAAAGCCTACAGAGAAGGGTCCGTAGCACATGCAAACTGTGACCACCTGTAAGGCACCGGGACCCCGTCGCTGAGAACTAAACAAGCGAGCACCAAGTGGACTGAATGGTAAATAATGCCCAGCCATAAATACCTCAATCTCGGCATCCAAGGGGAGCTTCTCACCCACCAGCAGCGCTGCCACACTAAAACAGAGAAACACAAGGACAGCAGTAGTGAGTGACAAGGGGTGACACGGACAACACAGTCCCTCTGATTCTGAACAGGACACTTGTCCTCTGGGTCCTGGCAGCAGGTCCTCACTCTGCTCTTTTTCACTTGGCTGGTACCCTAAGCAAGCCACCATCTGCCAGTTTTCATTGTTTTTGGGGGTCAGTGTGGAAATTACTAGAGTGTGCCAGGAATTTATAGCGCCTTGCCAAAGGCTTTAGTTCCCCTGAAAGTGCCTGCCGTTAATTGGGGTTCCAAAGACGCGCACAAGCAAACACATAGCCCCTTACTGACACCCCAAGTGTTTGTACTTTTAAAACTAAAAGGGACCGATTTGTCTTGACGTTTGCTGCTGGCACACGTATTCAAGCCGCACACCTCGATATAGAGCAGGCCCACCCGCCCATCGCCTTGTCTTTTGCCCACTGCTCAATGATTTCTCCCTGGCAGAGTTCTGCAGACCATTCAGGTTGGTTGGTTGGTTGGTTCAAAGGGTGCCACAGAACCTCAGTGACTTGGACCGGGCCAGAAAAGAATTTAGAATGCGACCAGAAGACGTGAACTAGGGTGGTGCGCAGGACGTCAAGTGCACACACTCTCAGTTCAGAGTCGAGGGATGGCGTTTTTATGAGGTGGGCCGGCCAGCGCTGGGACTGCCCCGTACACAGGACTTTGAACTTTAGCTAGAAAGCTCCCTCTTGGGCTTATCGGACCACTCATTCACACATCCTAGAGGGGTCTCTCCCAGGCCGTGTGGTATACCTCGGCACGCACGCTGACTCAATTTTCAGCCTCTGACCCTCGGAGTCCCTTCAAAGTGACGGCTGGCTTCACTTATCAGTCAGCTGATGGGTTGGACGGGACGTTTAGATGGCCGGCCGGCCGGCGGCTGGTGGGATGCATGTGATCCAGTGTGGCCTGCTGGGATATTTAACCTCCTTGACATTTCTTCTGCCCTTTCTTTCACTTTGTCTCTTACGGCCGTGGCCTGCTCGTTAGTCTTCATTAACACAGGGGGCTTGCAGCCTACTTGATGACATCCCCCCCTCCCCACCGTCCACAAAATGTGACCTTGACTCGCACTGCTCACTGGTGGATATAAACTGTTCAAATAGGCCGGCGAACGTGCCATACTTGGGATGCAGGTGCCGTTGCCCCGTTTTTAATTTTTCAGGAACGGGCTTTCCAAGTCAACTGGTGGAACCCTCGGGCTGCGCCTGCAGCTTTTGAAATCCAGAGAGTGGTGGGGACTTTCAGGGGGGTGAATACTTCTGCACGACCCGGTATGTCGGTTATAATTCCGGGTTTTTAAAGTCGTCGTCATCATTGGGACTTTCATTCTCCTTTCCTAGATGTCCTGCTTATTTCATCCCTTATTTCCTACTTTGTTCTGCCCATTGATAAAATTAAGGGGGCAAACGACATAGAAAAAGGCAAATTAATCAGAAAAGCGAGTTCTGCAGCAGGGGTCTCGGAAACGCACAAACCAGCGCTGCAGAGCAAGAGAAGAAGAAAACAAAGCAGCTCAGCCAATGACATCAACTTGAGAGGAAAATGACTGAGTGACATGGAACGCTGCATACACACACACACACACACACACACACACACACACACACACACACAGGGGGTCCGCAGGACTAAGGTGGAGAGCCCGCTGTTCTAGAAACCTCTGTGTCTCATGCGGGGCACTCCCTCCTTTCCAGAAAGGTAAACCCTCAGAGTCAAGACCCCCCGCACACAGGGTCACGCTGGCCGGCCCTTCCTTGTGACAAGTGTGTGACCCTCACTTGAATCAAACACTCACCTGATGCCATTTGGTCTCTTCCTGAGACTCTGAACTTCTTTTGCTTCATCGAGTTTGGACCTGCCAGAAAGACAGCAGACACGGAGTGAGCAGACTTTACACCAAGTCCACGTTCTTGACTCGCCCACGCCCACTCCCTGGTTGAGGTATTTGTGTGGCATCTCTAAGCCCCTGCACGGTACAACGAGATGGCGGCGCTGCATTGGCCTGGGCCTTGTGAAGGGCGCTGGCCCCTGTCGGGTCAGGTTTCCATTTACAAAGTGAACGGACTCGCCAACGTGTACTGCAGGTGGGCATTTAGCACTGAGCGCCATACCCAGGAAACATTAAAGTGTTTGTGCCAATAATTGAGAAACTGAAGGTCAGGCCTCATCATTAGTGGTGTATGACGTGCCTAGTGTCACGGGCACGAACAGCCACCTCTGGATTGGGCACATGCACTCACACTGGGCCAATCGTATTTCGGGTGTAGCGCATGGGGAGAAATAAAGAAAAACAGCCCCTTGACGTCGATCCATCTGAAAGATGACAGCATGAAGCCCTGGGCCATCTTTAATCTGTTTTAGTTTATAGAACTGGGAGCATCTGCTGGGTAGATAAAGCACAAAAACATCATTTGGTGCCCAGGACACAGGAAAGGCGCTATATAAATAAAATGTACCACTGAAGCGAGAATAAATGGACTCGACGTCTTCTTGTAAAGATTTTCCGGCTGTTGGGGCCGCCATGACCAACCTCCTCCTTTCTCCTTTACACCCCCTTCACATGACTTTGTTTGGTCGGCCCCTTCTTCTCCGTCAGGACCCCCTCATATCCATTAATCTTCTGCCCACACCTCTCTTCTCATGACATGTCTGCTCCACTCTAACCTTTCCTCAGAGACCCCCTTAACTTCTCTCTGTACCTGATGAGGTTCCTCATTTCTCTGTCGTTTAGCTCCCTTTTGTGCCTCTTTGTGACCCCCCCCCCACTTCAATGCTGGTCTGACCCCTCATGGTCTTCTCCTCCTCGCACTCCCGAGTGACTTTCTAATTCCTGCTCTCCTCCCTCAGTTACTGTTGAACTTTTCCACCCTCTTAAAGTTTTGTGCCTGGAGGTGAACTTCTCCATCATGTTCTCAAGTCCTACAGATTCGGTCTTTCTTCTCCCCACTAATCTTAAGACCTCCGTAGCTCTGCTTCAGTTTCCGTCATGGGGCTCACCTACTGTCCCCCATCAATAAAATCCACAACTTGCGGAAAAAGCTCAGGGCTTAGACGGGAGCCGAGCTTCACTGCAAACCCGTCCGTTTCAAGTAAACTCGCCAGTGCGAGAAAATCCACACCAAAATACCGGGGGCAAGGTGGTCGAGCTGCTGCCAGAGGCGCTTTAAACAGGAGCTCCGTGCCCATCTGTACACTTCTTGTTTGACTAATGCAGCACTGGCACCTCGTAGATCCGAGTCCGTATGGGTTCAAACGCGTTCTTCCCGTTTATACCACCGGGTACCGGGTGCAGTGTGTGTGTGTGTGTGTGTGTGGCTAACTAAGCACTCTAAGCGAACCCGGTCATAGCGTCCAGTCCGGCCATTAGCTCCTGCCTTGTGCCCTGGGCTGCCAGCGTAAGCGCCAAATGAAAGCGTCGCTCATTAGTCTGTTTCTGCATTTGTGCAGACGGAATCTTGCCGTTCCCAAAATCCGCTACCGACATGGCACTGACTTGGGCTAAACGTACAGACTTCGACCGTCCAGCCGTGAGCACGGAGGCGGACTAACAAACGACGTCATCCCGACCCGAGCGACAACACTTGAGGCATCCGCCTCACAGCCCCGACCTGCTAGCCCAGCGAGTCGGCGGTTTAAAGGGGGTTAGCGTCATAGCCCAGTTACCTTACTTCTTGTGTGACTTGCTCGTCATCTTCCTCATCCGAGTCCGCTCTTCTCCTCCTAAAGTTCTTCCCCGGTGCCATGCCTGCCTACCTGCGTGCTTGCTTTAAGTTTCTGCAACTTTCTTGTCGACTTCGGCAGAGAGACGCTTGCAATTCGTGCATCAAGTCTTTCCTTTCATACGTCGGTCATATTTATGTGTTGCACACAATCTGGAAGCTTCCGTCGCTAGCCGCGCCAAACCGGTGCAACCAGATATAATGTCCGGCGGGAAGCAGAGCCTCGAATGGGAGGAGTTGGATTGGCGCCGGCTCCACCCCTCGGATTTTCGGTTTCGCAGAGAAGAAGAGGGGACGGGCGGGCGCTCGAAATCGTAAAAGCCGCAAGAGCAGAGCAGCTGACGGCGTGTGGTCAGTGCGAGTCTGGAAATGGCAGCGTCGTGCTGCAGTAAGCACGGAGACAAGCGCTTGGGACGCATTAAGGAGACAGCGGAGCAGGCCTGAGGAGTCCTTCGGTTTATTCAGATAACCTTTACATTTTTTTGTTCTTTTCTTTTTAAGAAAACAATGTTGAGTGACGGGCACCCTGGCCAGTCCGTGAAGGCTGCTCGGCACTAGCGGTCACCGGAGGTGCGTATCCCCGAGGATTGATTTGATCTTTCCCGATAGAAGCGGGCGGCGTTGCCGTTGTTGGTTGCATATCGTGGCGGGTCTTGCGAGGCACCGGGGAGTCGCCGCATCACTCACGACTGAACCCCGCCGCTCGGAGTCTGCGGCGTCGGGGACCGTCTGGAGGACCAACCGAGCGAAGCTACGCAGCGCTGCGCTGCCGTGACGGGGGGAGCGGGGGCCCTCTGTGAGAAGGGATAGGCGAGATGTTTAGGTAGAAAGTCAAGTAAAAGGCCGGTGATTTGTTTAAAAAATAAATGAGAATAAGCTAAAGAATGAATCGAATAAAAACACAATGATAACACGGAGATGATGTGAAGGAGGGGCGGCCGCGGCTTGCATGAGCGCTTTGTCATGATGCTCAGCAGCACAAGGTGACATTACGACAGATTCTTTCCAGGCCACAGGGATGGCACTACGGATTACTGGATCCGCAGACACAGATTGATTGTAATTTGCTTTGTGACCGTCGCCACAGGCAAGGCACTATATAGACAGTCCAGTGATATTCGGGAGTGACTGGGGACACGGACTGAAGCCTGCTGGCCTCCTGCCTCGGTGACAGGGCACATTGTGACACTTTTGTAGAAAATGTCCACTGGACTGCCGGTGACATTCAGTGAGAAAGGCTGAGGAGCTACACGTGGAACCAAAATCCACAAAACGGAATCCCAGTGTCCGCACTGGGGGGCCAAAGTGCCACCAAGGGTGGAGGGGATTGGCACATTTACTGAAATGTGGAGAAGTGGATGTTCAGGTGGTCCGCGAGGTCTGAACTCGTTAAGGTAGCAGACCTTCAAGGACTGGACCGCGATTAACACGAAACTCGAGATGTCCATCCGTCAAGTGGCCGGACTTCACAGTCGGCGACAGAGTGGACCACAAGCAGGGTGGGGTAGTTGGACAGACGGAGGACTGGTCACTGGGTCCTTCCTGGTCCTTAACCCTTTCAGCGCTGACCCTGTGACATAGTGGGGCACTTGGTCACCTTGGCTGGCCTTGAGGTACGCTTGGTGTTGCTGGCCTAACGCGGCCGTGCCTCTGACCCCTTGTGGTTGTGATTTTGCTGTTCTCAGCCTGATTGGTTTGTGTTGATTTTGGGCGCTTAGGGTATCAATAAAAAGCGACGATTCCACGGTGCCCCCCCGCTGAGGCTCAGCGCCATTCTTCTTCTGCGGCCACTGTACGTTTCTTGTCTGTTTTTCAAGCCTTTGCCCCCCTTGGCTTTGCTTCATTCCACCTTTCTCGCCCGTGTCCTGTCAGAGTCATTTTCGCCCGACGTCTGTCGTCCATCTGATGGATGTCACCAAACCGTCTCATTTGTCATCGTTGTATGAAGCTGACTTGGGGCAGGTGTTGGGGTCCCATGGTGACTGCCAGCTTAACATCAGAGTTGTTAAGGACACAATGGAGAGCCCGAGGATTATTGTGAGCGCCAGGAGGTGAAAACTAAAAACAGAGACGTGGTCTGAGACCCCCAAAAAAACTGGAAACTGGGAGGTGAAGCCAATCCAGGCAGCCGGAAAGGTTGGGGCAAAATGGACAATCCTGTCACCAGGGCCGCCTTGCTAAGTGACACTGAGGAGTCTTCAGAAGAGGTTCATCTGCCGTGACTTGTCATTGTGCTGACGGTGTCCCGTCTGTTGTGTCATTGGCGTCGTTTACATTCCTTCACGTTGTGTCGGTTCCCTTGGATGTCCTTTATATGGACAAAGCAGGCGCCAATTTGAGTTAAACTGATCAAAGTTCATTTATTTTGCCCCCACAACTTGGCTTGTCCCAGGTGGCGCCATTTTGCGGAGCGGTTGTTGCCAGGGTAACAGCCTGGCAGTGTGCAGAGGGGACATCACGGGGTCATGGGTTATATAAAGGTCACAACGAGCCCCGGCCCAGGGTCAGAGGTGGATGCCGTCACGTCTCGTCCTTCAGTTTTTGGTCATCGAGGTCCAGTTGGCGATTTCAGTTGTGACTTTTGCTTGCATGGAGGGAAGGATACGAGATAAATAAATAAATCTGCTAATACGTAAAGACGCGGCGGGTGTGACATTAAATTAAGAAGCCGAGCATGAAAAGTGAGTGTCAACATACTGAACAGACGCCTTTGTTGCCCGTAATATTCCTCCAGATGCCAGCTTGGGCTCCGACTCTGATTTAAACCTGTCCATCACCAAGCCGAGAGGGTGGGCTCACGCCAGTGCTGCGTTCTGATTGGTGAATCGGCCCCTTTTTCTTTTCAGCTCCTCCTTATTCTTTTATTGTCTTGCTGCTCTTAAATGGATGGATGCCCTTGTCCTGCCATCATACCTTGACTGATTTTTAAACCACCAGGCATCTCCTTGACTTCTGTCACATTTGGACTTTGCTGTGTCAGTTTAGCATTGGCTCTGCCTGAAGTGTCATTTTTGTGCCTGTCACCCAGCGTCCTGTCCCACTAAATCCCAATGGGCTTCAATATTATTATTAAAAAAGGCCTCAAGGTGTCTGTTGGTGCCCCCTAGGGTGCCTTGGTGTCCTGACCAGGCCTGATTTCTGTACCAGCCTCACCCCCCATGACATTTTATTGGAATTAATGATTGAAGAAAGCGGTCAGATGGTTCTGAGAGCCATTAGCTCTCTCTCTGAAGAGTCAGTCCGCCATTTTCTAACCCACTTTGTCCTGATTAGGGTGGTGGGGGTCTGCTGGAGCCTCTCTCGGCTGGCTAGCACAGGGCACAAGGCAGGAAAGGAACCCTGGAGGGGGCACCAGTCCACCGCAGGGTGAAGACACACACACACCCACGGGTCAATTTAGTGTTTCCAGTTCACCCAACCTGCATGTCTCATGCCACTCGGACACTGGGAGAACATGCAGACTCCACACAGGGGGGCATCAAGTGTCACGTGTTTGGGGACTCTGTGGGGCTGCCGGTGATCATCAAATCGGCTGCCAGTTTTAATTGAATTGTAGTTGACTAGCTGTCCCTGCAACACAATGATTGACCCTCGGCTCAGCTTTTGAGAAGGCCAGTCATGGTGCCAGCCGAGCCACATTCGGCAGGTGATGCTTCCTCCAAACACTGGGCAGAGTTGCCCCCCTGTGTATTTCGCCCAAACATCATTGTGTTAAAAACTAAAATGGACGCAGCAGAGGAGGAGGAGGAGGTCCTGGGGGTGCAGCACGGGACGGGCCAGCGGGGATGAGCCAACAGGGCCGTACGTCACCCACCTGCATACCCGGCTCGTCGACGGCAGGCCTTGTAGTGCCGTGAAGAAGCCGCTTAACCTCCTGAGACGTTTGTGCCACGGTGTCACTACTTGTCACCACTGCTTACCTGCGAGTGCACTGAAGTGACATAATGGCAAGCTGACTCCGTTGGTTATTTCACCCAGAGCCTTTGCGTGTGTTTGTCAGGGTGGGCACCTCGTTGTAACCCCTTCCCCACCCATCTATCGTTAGTAGTTTGTTTAATGGCCTCCCGTTATTTATTTATTTATTTTTTTTTTTTACGGTGACTTTCTTGATTTCTTGACTTTTCCCCGGAAGTCTCCTCCACATTAACCACGCATGTTGCTCATCTTTGAGAAACGGGGGCGCACCGGCTGGCACGGCCCGCGCTGATCCAAATAGCCAACCCCGTCCTCCGGCGCGGTGCGGCGCTCGGGCGTCCCGTCCCCAGATGGCTCCTGCCTCACGAGTTCACAAAAACAACGAGCTCGTACTCGCCGGTCGAAGGTGTGCGGAGACTTCGTCCCAACTACCCACCACCACCCCCTAAAGCCTCGCCGGTAGGAGGGCGTCGTTCGGCATCCCGCGGCGAGACTCGAGCCGAGCCGAGGCGGCCGCCGCCCGGTCATGTGGAGCCTCAGCGCCGCGGGGGCTGCTGCGCACATCTCGGAGGGTGTCGTCGGTGAGATCGTGAACTGCGTTCGTGTGGGTTTGCGGGCCTGCGCCGGGCTGCTTTGGGCTCATTTTAAGATGCGATGTTCGGGTGGGCGGCCTCTCGACTCCGGGGGGATTTGCGCCAATTCGCTGCGCTACTTGTTGACGCGGCTTCGTGACGCAGTGTGAATGTCGGGGCTGCGCACAGGTCGGACTTTCTGATGTGTCGCCCCTCCGTTTCCTATCGATAGCCGGTGGCACGGGGCGGGAGCCGAGTGCTGCCCGCTAGCCACGACCTGACCGGAGCAGCTTGACTCGGCAGAGCCGACACACTCGAGCTCCGGGCTTCGGAGTGGCCGCCGGCGGTCACCGCGCCTTGTTAGCTGCGACAGTTCAGGAGCCCAGCGCAGGGCACGAGGCAGGACCCGACCCCGCTGTGTAGAAATGCTGTCTGATCTTACATGGGTTTAAATAAGAAGGAAACCCGTCAGCGCCCCACACTCTGGGACTTCAGACAGTGCGACCCCCAGGGGGCACCAGTCTTGGCTTGTCTGTGTGAACTTTGCCTGTTCTGCCTTTGCTGTAGTAGATTTCCATGGCGACGTCCCAGCAGGTCCCTGGGTGGTTCAGTGTGCCCTGACTTGCCTCCTTGGCTCACCACGGCCGTGCCAACAGCACAGGCTGGTCCTGACCCAGACGAGGAGATTCAGTTGGAGACAAAAGCTCGAGCAGAGTTTCTGAAATGTCTGCATTGTGTTTGTGTAGCGCAGGACGCGGTTGACTTCACCAGCCGTCGGGGTACTTCTGTGCCCCCCATGTTGATTCTCCTTGATTCCTGATCAGCTGCTCCTCCCATTATGTTGCTCCAGATGTTGCCAGCAGTTTCTTTCCTTCAGGTTATGGTGGGCTCTGCAGTAGGCAGGGGGCCGGGTCCTGCTGTGCGCCTGTTATTGTTCAGGTGGGCTCCAGACCCCATTCCTGAATTTGCTAAAGCAGTCTGAAGGTGATCAGTGTCTGGTGACATCTCCTCAGACGGAGACGGGGACCTCGCTTGGACAGCCCACCCAATGATTTTTTTTCTTGGATGTGAAAATAATGGATGGAGAGTTTGAGGTGGGGAAAGACCAATGAATGTTTACGTAGTGCCCACCGTGTAACTGGCAGCAGTAGAGGCTGCAGCAGGTTGGGATATCTGGGGCCACCAGAGGGTGCTCTGGGCCGGTGACCCCAGGGGTTTCATAGCGGTGGGGCTTACAGCAAGGAGGTGACCATTTTAGTCCTTGAGGGAAACCATCGGACCAGGGGGATGAAATGAAGAGAGCGGGTGGGCACAGAAAGGCTGGCAGGGTGGCACCCTTGTTGTTTTGCCCTCTTGGTTTCTGCTGTGTTGCTTTTCTGGGTTTGTTATGCCTTGTGACGGGGGGCTCCTGGGCTCTTAATCAATGGTCTGTCTGTCTGTCCGTGTGTGTGTGTCCAGATCCTCTGAGCAATCTGATTGGTCAGTTTGGCTTTGATCTGATTGGTTATTTTCACCGCAGTTGCACAGTCAAATGCAATCAGGACAGGAAGTGCGTCTGAGGTTGAGACCCGCGAGGAATCCAGAGAAAGGCGTAGGAGGAAGGCAGGGTGACATCTTCAAACACAAAGGCCACCGGTGGAAGTCCCAAAGCGTGACAAGAGCATGACAAGTACGCCTTATGGGGACACGCTGGAGGCAGGAAGTGCCAGCCAGGAGAGGCTGAGACAGGCGAGGGGCGGATATTGAGGGGAAGGCGCAGATAGGGAGCAGATGTTGTTAAGGGGATTCGGTGACGCGTCTTCGCTAATGATTAACAGATAAATAGGAGAAGCACAGCACGATATGAAAGGCGCTATATTGTATTAAACGAAGTCGTGGTGACCGAGTGTGGCAACGTGTTGCGTGTTGGTCCCTGTCCTTGTCACAATATGACAACTGCCAGCACGTTTGTTTTAGGCTCCATGCCGCCATCCCCCCAGGCCACAGCAGGTTAGTGAACGTTTGCTCATTGGGTGGTCCTCCATGTTGATTGGCTCCTCTGCCTTTCCTGGGTATCCCCATTTACCAGTCGGAGTCACGACTTCACAAACGTGGCATTGACACATTTGCCAGGCGTAGTTGCGTTCATAAGGTGTGCGTTTCCTAAACATTTTAAAAATCATACCCCATGTTTTATAACGGGGGGCACAAAAGCCTAAAAGTCCTCCTTTACAACGAGAACTGACAAGGAGCGAGGTGCCCGTTGTTTTTTATGCCAGGACAAGAATGCAAATCCTTTTTAAGGGTCTCTCTGACATATCTTGGAGACCAGCAAGTTGTTCTGGGGGTGTCTGCAGAGGGGACCGAGTGGTCTCCACCCTTCATTGGGTCACCTTGATGTCACAAAGGGCCTTGCAGGTCCTTTGTCACACGCTGTGATGCTTTTCTGTCTTCTCTTTTCCAGGTGAAGTTCGAGGACCATGATGGATGTGAATGAGTGCTGCCCCCATCTGGACTGCATAGGCGAGGTCACCAAGGAGGACCTGCTGCAGAAGTCCAAGGTTAGGCGTGTTGGGACAGCGGACCCTTCACCCGGGCCGCCGCAGACATCCCACCGAGAAGCCGGACCACCGATCAGGGCGGACCTGAAATGCCAGAGCCATTGGCCCTGTTTAGGGGGGCACACGCTCTGGCAGTCACTCTGTGTAGCCAGCGTCCCCGGGTGTGCAGTGTGATGGCTTTTGACAGAAGGTGACTGGGGTGCCAACATGAGCTGACCCCCCCGAGGGTGATGTGCCCCTCTGCCAGCTGGCAGGCCCGCCTTCTTTTGTGGCTCCTCCAATTTCAGTTGTCCCCGAGCGGACAGCCCTCTGGTGTTCGGGTGGTCCGCTCAAACTTTACCTCGCTCTGCTGTTCATTTTAATTTATTTAATTGTTTTGTTGTCTTTAAAACTTTTTCTTGCACAGTAAAAAGCAGGAATGTCAGATTGTGAATGTCGGCCATTTAATGTTTCAGGGGACCTGCCAGTCATGTGGAGCCGGGGGTCCAAATCTGTGGGCCTGCCTGCAGGTGAGCACTGGGGGATTGGGGGTTCTTCCTCTTTTGTCTTTTGTGTGTGTGTGTGTGTGTGTGGTGGGAGGAGCCTCGGGGGCGTGGCCCTGACATCACTGCCGAGTCATCGTCACAGGGTGAGGTCCTCGTGCACTCGTCGACGCACTTGTACGCTGTGTGTATCTTTATTTCATTTTAGTATTTGTTTTGGTGTTTTAATTCAGATTTTTGATGTCTCACGTTTGTATTGTGATTCGTTGTTAAGAAGTTCGCTGCCAGTTTAGTTTTATTTGTGCACACGACTGGCATCACGTGACCTCGGTGAGGCTTTTTGAAAATGTTCTACGCAAGTTCTGGAGGAGCTTCTGGCTCATCGAGGAGGAGGACGTGCTGAGGTTCCAAATCATTTTGTGTTTCATGAACCTCAACAAAGTCTGAAAACTGTTCCTGCCCCTCAGCTCTGAGGGAAACGTTTTATTGTTCTTTCTATGGGGTACCCCCATTTTGTGGCGGCCGTCCTTTGGGTGTTGGGGTGTGGTCGTCACCGACCTCGCTGGGTCACATGTCTGGAGGTTGGCTCAGGCCGCCATGTTGTGTCCAAGCCAGACGGGTATTCCTGGTATTGCTCTTCCGTGGACTTTCTTTTTGATGAGTCCTTGCTCTCGTTTTTTGGTCACGTTTTGCTTTTGATGATCATTTTGTCCAACCGTTACTAAAACAGGCGGACATCTCGTCTCGCGCTCCTCTCCTTTTGAATGCTAACTCCGGTCTTTGAGATCACGTAGTGCTGATTGGTGCCCCGCCCACGTGACCCTTTGCTGGATGAGCGCCGCGTTTCACGTGCACTAGTTGCTCTGCGAGTGGCCACTTTGCTTTGGTGTTTTGGCTCTCGTTTTTTCTGCTTGACGTCTCGCCCTTTGGTTTCCTGTTCGTTTTTTGGATCTCCTGGCTTTAACCCTTTAATGTCGTCTCCCGGTCTTCTCCTTCTGCCCCAGCTCTCCTCGGACACTTGCAGGTCTGACTGGATTCTGCTTATTTAGATCGCTGGCTGCTTGTCTTCGCTCGGGCTCGACTGTGTCGACTCCCCTCCTCTTCATCGAGGTCCCCGTCAGGTTGACCGTTTCCTCATGCGCTCGGCCATTTGATCATTTTGGGAGCTCTTCGGGGGCGTCTGTCATCGATGGGCGTGTCTCATTACTGGAAATCCTGTGAGGTGAACATGTCGGCCCTTCCTGTTGGTTGAGGTGTCCCGGCTGAATGCCCGATGGGACCGCCGCTGTGAGGCTTCTCTCGTGTTTTGCTCCTGCTCCGAGTGGTGACGCGTAACGCTGAGTCTCTGTGTGCCTCCTCTTTTGCAGAGCAGCTGTCCCTACGTGGGCTGCGGAGAGTCCTACGCCGACCACAGCACCCTTCACGCTCAGGTAAGCCCTCCGTCTCCTGGCTGCAGTGCAGATAAATCTCGCGGGCGCTGGGTGGCACATTGAAGCACACTTGACCTCCACGAGTCCTCGTCCGCTCAGCTGCCCGTTTGTCGATTCAGGAGACGTCTCCACACAATATTGGCCGTCGATGTCGAAGAGGGTAATTTTTGTGGGGCAAAGACATTCAAACCCTCTCTGGTGGGCGTAAGCCTGCCCAGCCGTCTCCAATGTGGCAGAACACGAGGCGACCGAATAGATGAATGTGACGAGGGCAACAAAGATGATCCAAAGCTGTCGCCCCCTGCTGACCCCCTCAGGCAGTGTCCTGGGACCCTGGCAGTGTGCGTCCCTACGGGCGCTTGCTGTCACTTGCATGTCCTGGACTCTTCGGTCTTGTCGTGTTCCAATCGGGTGCGGCGACTGTCTGTGTTGCTTTGTTCCACGCTCGTCTTTCTGTTGGTGGGCAGCCCCTTTCGGACCCTGATGTTCATTTTCTCCTTTCTGTTTTCTTGGGGGAGCAGCTGCCTGATCCTGTGACGTGCTGCCACCTTCACTGTGCCCGCCGCCAGGCGTCTTCCAGAATTGCCATCATTAGACGTTTCTCCACGTGGTGTTGGGATATTTCAAAATGCCCCACAGCACAGACCCCCCCAAAGTGGCTTTAACGTCCTGAGTTGCCATGGACTCTGTGGTAGCCTCCATAGTGACTTTGAGGTGCCCTGGTGAAGCCACCTCTGCACGTTGGCGGTGTAGTACCAGGAGTTCCTTCTTCTGTTGGCTCTGGGTGGGCCGCGGCCCTCCTCACTGTGCAGCAGGATCTTTGAGGGGTGCCCTGCTTTACGGAGGTCCTCAAAGGCCCCGTTTTTAATGCCAGTCCGTCATCCTCTTCCTGATCCCACCACCCGAGCGCCTTCCACAGAACAATCCAGCGATCGCCATTGGCACCGACTCTGGGGTCACCAGGGCATCCAATCTCAAAGGGAATGGAATTCATTTGCTAAGCTGATTTCCAAAGGGGGCATGCGGTGTCTCTCTTCTTCTGTGCCATTTGCTGCGTCCTGGCATCATCATTGAGGGTTTTCATTGCTGCCCGTCTAACGTTGGTGACTCGTCGTGTGGGTATGTACGGTGACCACCACTTTGCGCTTTAGTGGCGTCTCTGTGGACGTGTCTTTGGAGGTCCTGACCGCTGAGGGACCTGGATGGCATGCAGGCCTGGGCACATTTGTGGGCGATGCACGTGGGAGTAAGGAAATGGAGGGGCATGGACTGGGAGATGAGAATACGCGGTGGGAGCTCTGGACCTGCACGGTGGCCTTTGGGAGAAGGAGCTGTGAGTCGTCGTGTGGTCACCACTAGCCTAGTGTATATAGCGCCTTGATGCGTTGCCCTTAAACAGACTTGTGAAGCCATTTTACAAGAAAGACAAAGGAGAGCCTTCATGATGTGGAGACCCCTCTTTAATGGGGTCTTCAACGACTTGGAGTGAACTTCACACAAACATTAGGAAGAGGTGGTGCGGCGGGCAGGAGGACTTTAGGGGTCCCGCTAGTCTGGAGAGAGCGGGCAGCTGGCTGCGTTGGCGGGCGGGCCCGTTGTCGTCCGCACTCGTCTAACCCTCGCTCTGCCTTTCTCTTTTCAGGCCAAGAAGCACAACCTGACGGTGAACCTGACCACATTCCGCGTGTGGTGTTACGTCTGTGAGCGAGAGGTGTTTCTGGAGAAGAGGGCGCCCACGCCGACCTCGGGGGCACACCAGTGCAAGGCCTCGGAGCAGGTATGGGGGGCTAAAGGGGACTCCTCTCTCCATCCTGTGTGTACCCCACCTGCGCAAAGTGAACAAAGCACGTTGGTCAGATAGACGCGGCACCACCAGCACACTGGGCACCTCCTAGAGGTTTTCAGTGCGGGCGTCTGTGGCTTTGTCAGCTTGTGATGGCAAAGGACGACAGCGATGGCAGCCGTTACTGTTGACGTAGTCCTATCTGTGTGCTCTTCAGGCTCGATGGCATAAGCCGCCCGCTTGGACCCCCTTTGTGTTGGACAGTTTAGCCAGGACACACCCAGGCTTCTTCTATGACCACAGAGAGCCAGGAGCTCGGTTTTAGGTTGGCACCATTTGTTAGAGTCCAGCATCCCCGTCACTGCACTGGGGCATTGGGATCACAAACCGACTGTGGGGTCATCGCCCCCTGCTGGCCTCTCTGACACCTCGTCCAGCAGCCACCCACCCAGGCTCTTCCAGGATGGTCTCCCATCCAAGTACTGGTGAGGCCCAACCTAATGGGCTCAGTGGAGAGATGCCCAAGACGTTGGCACATGAACACGATACGGTAATGAGAAAGCAAATCTACACAAAGTAAGCAGAACTTACAGAATAATATTAGGATAAGAAAAAAGACCCTGGGGCCTCGTGACGTCACCCTTTAGGACGAGTCACTAGCTGGCAGGCTGGCTGGCAAGGAAGGTGAGAAAAGCTAGGAGAGCTCCAGAATGAGATGCGTGAGGCCGTCCTGTGCGAACAGCGCGCTTGACCCCAAACCTGAACCTGCCATGACGTGCCCTGTGGCTACTTGGTAAATGAAGGTGGCTACGCTGTGATTGGCTGTTCAGACAGATGGGCATCCTGATTGGTTTGTCATTTCCTCTGCTGTCGATGCCCAATTTTGGCATGGGAGGGCAGAGCCTAAGGTCATTTGTGCAGCTGGAGCTCTTAGTCCTCGCCATTGTGGCTCACTTTGCACTCATTCACCCTTGTGGTGCCACGTTGGCCGTTGTGGTTGACCAGCAGCGACTTTGCCTTTTGTCTTTCTAGGAGAATTCGCCACCTGCCCTTAATCACCCGTTAAGGGCTGTGCCCATTGCTGTGGCCGATGACGGCGAGTCAGAGTCTGAGGAGGATCACCTGAAGCCCAGAGGTTGGTGTCTTTGCCCGCTGCTCTTGAATGCTTGAATGAACTTTAAATGAATCGCATTCTAGCCCTCAGCATGCCAGTCGAGCTCCTCTTAGCCCAGAGAGGGGGGTGGATTTGGCATCAAACTGGCGGGCTGAGGCAGAAATCTGGATATCCTGGATGACCGACTGGGACAGCCCACTGGACGAGCACCCGACGTACCGAGTGGTCCTCTGGCTGGTGCTCTGGCGCGTTGATCACTTTGTGTGCCGTGTTCACTGTACGTCCATCTCTGTAGGCCGTCTGATGGACTTGTGAGACCCCCGGAGCTCGGCTCAGTCCAGGGTCGCAGTCGCCCCCCCGGTGTTGTCACTTTTTTGCAGTTTTACAGCTCTGGCTGCTGGCGCCCACCCTCTGACCACAAGGGCTGAGTGGACCACCATGCGTGTGGCTCCTTGACGTGTCCGCCATCACATTACTTGAACCTTTGGCCAATTCTCGACTTCGGAGGGTGGTTCCTCTTAGGGAGGTGCCACATCTATTACTAGTTGCTATTCTTTACTAATTTGTGATGATAAAGATTTGGGGTCCTGGCAGGGGTCCTGTTTTAATGTCCAGTGTCTAGAAAGTTTGAAATGTGTGATGGTGTGGCACAGAGTCCAAGTCGCTTATGGGGGTACTACGAGGGCAGCCGCCACATGACGGCAAACAAACACTTGCCATGCTGTGCGCCTCCTTTGAGGGTTCAGCAGTATAATTCATAAGTCACTTTAAGGTTGAATGCCCCAGTGCCCACCCCCATGCATTCCTGGTGCCCACCCCTGTGCATTCCCAATGATGTCACTGGCTGCTGAAGTGTGGCTCTCAGACGTGGGGGTTGTGAAGGCCGTCACAACTTGTGGTCCACTTTTCACTTTGGGGACCTCCACGTCGTCGGTCAACTGACTGAGATGACCACCTGCCGGTGACGCCACTTCTCTTTGGCACATCCTTTGTGCTTGTGGCACACTTTTTTTTGTTTTCTCGAGGTGTGTGGTTTTGTTTTTAACCGTTTGTGAAATTTTAAAGCTGATGAAAGCTTTAAGGTCAGGAAGACTGAGAAGCAAAGTCCAAAACCCCAAAGACGAAAAGCGTTGCAGGGGCTTTGAGGAAACCCCCTTGGACAAAGTGCTGCCCACATGGTCTTCAGGTGGCACTTGTGTGGCCACACGTGTGAGCCTGGGGTTCAGATGTTGGCTTTGATTTCCGTTGCTGTGGGTCATCTCATGTTCTGTGTGTCTTCTGCTGTGTTTTGTGGGTGGTCTCCCAAGGGCCACCTGCCTGTCACTGTCCCTATGAAGACTGAGGAGCACCCCACTCCTTTGCGGTTCATTGATTTTTCTCTGTGTTGTTTTTTGCTCTTCTTATTTCCTGGCTTTTTGTGACCCTTGGCTCCATTTTTTTTTTTTGACTGTGCCCACCTTGGTGTCTTGTACCCCGACGTCGTGGGCTTCAGCTTTGCTTATTTCAGTCCATTCCTTTGGCATTTTATGCTCTTTGCTCCTTAATAAGTGTATTTTTTTTATATAAAGATTCAGCGTTTGCCCTCATTGTTACTAGTTGGTAGGGTGGACCGTGCGGGTGGGCATTGTGGGATATTTTGACTGTCGTGTGTTTTAGAATCTCAAGTTCAGAACACCAAGCAAAGACTCAACAAAATGGCGGCTCCCATTTTAAAAAAAAAAAAAAATGAAATGTTACTTAAAATCAAACCCCCTGGACTTTGCCAAAGAGAAGGCGAGGCCCCAGTCTGACAGAAATGTGTGGAGACCACCCGTCAGAAGGGAGTGAATGAAGCCGCAGCCCCCCCACTGAAGTTGCTGTCTTTTGTGTTCGCAGGTCTCACCGGAATGAAGAACATCGGGAACTCGTGCTACATGAACGCCGCCCTGCAGGCCTTGTCAAACTGGTGGGTCGCCGTTGCATTGGCCTCGTGTCGCTCGTGACCTGCCGGCCCTGCTCTCATGTGAATGCCAGGCACAGCTGGTGGTCTTTTGTTTACGTCGTGATGCCCCCCCGATTCTCGCTGCACGGTGGGCCACTGGCCTGGCACTGGCCTGGGGGACATCATGGCCGTTGAAGTTCAGTGCGACTCGGCTCTTGATCGCCGTTTGATGGGATGTGGCGTCTGACTTGCTTCCTCCTTTAGTGCCCCCCTGCTCAGAAGAGCCCAGTGGTCTCGCCCCCCCCCCCTTTTAACACTGTGGGCAGCTTTCAGATATTTTGAAAAGAGGGGCAGGAAATTCTAAATTTGCACATCTAGCGGTGGACGGAGTCTTCGTTTCCTAAAAGTGAGTCCTGGGACCCACGTGAAGCCACTCGTGTCACCTGATCTGTAGTCGTGCACTCGCAGCGCCTCAGGCACCAAAGTATTGTTAAGCCAGCGGCTCTCAAACTCGGTCCTGCGGACCCCCGCAGCTCTCTTACGTTTTGGCCCCCGTCGCTGTTTCTGCTGCCCTGTCGTCTTGCTGGTAATTTGCCTTCTTTTTTCTGTGGCATTTGCTCCCTTAATTGAAGTTGGTTGGCACAGAAGCCTGCGGGCACAAGACGGAGTGTTAAATAAATCTGCAGCAGGCCAAAGTCCAATTGTACCCTCTGGGGGGGTGTTACTGAGCCCCAAGGCCCGGGTCGAAGTCCATGTGTTCAGCGACCCCACAGCTCAGGCCAGTCCTCCACTTCTCCCAGGTGACTGTCATCCCGCTCCTTGCCCGACTTTGCACCCCCTTGTAACTCCCCAAGAGTTCTACTGGTGCCAAAACCATCATCGCCAGGAAGCACATTCAGGGTCAGTGAACTCTCAATAGCTCTACCTGGCAGACCTCCATGGAACCCAACCAAGTGGCTCTGTGGGCCTTCAGCTCCAGTGGGCTTCCATACCAGGACTCGCCCCAAGGGACACTGCCACCTAGTGTATGAGGGGCAATTTGTGCATGGGAGGCAGCCTCCCATGTGCCCACCTTTCTTTTGCCCTCCCGACAAGGAAAGCAACTGCCAACCTTCCCAGCTGGGTGTCTGCCCCTCCATTACGCTGACCTCTCATCCATGACTGCTGGGATGCCAGTCCTGGTGCACCGTCTGCCGCAGAGCCCCTCCATGCCCACCTCTCCCCTTGGTGGGATGCCATCACAGCATTTAGAAACCTCTCTGAAGAAAGTTCAGCTGCTTTGAGTCGCGGGTCACCTTTGACGGTAACTCCACAGTGTCCCGTGATGTCGGCTTGATATCTGAGGGGTGAGTTCACATCTGAAATACCCGCCAAGAGGTCTCAATTACATTCCCAGGGATTTCAGACTAACACGGGTGTCCTTTTCAGATGTCCGAGTTGCCCTTTAACTTCCCAAAAAATGGGACTTCCAATTGCAGTCGTACTGGAAGCCATTTTGAGATCTCCGGGCTTGTATTTTACTTCTCTCGATGTATCCTGAGGCCTTTTTGGGGGTCCCTTAAAGTTCACATCCAGAGGTCTCCAAGTGTGAGTTTTTACTTGCCACCTCAAGCCCTCCCAGAAAGTCCCCTCATGAGCGCCTCACCTTCATTCATTGGTCAGTCCTGCCCGGTCCCAGCTCGCTCATTGGCACTTCAGTGCGCCGAGTGGAGTCTGACCGAGGTGGACAATTACAGCGAGTGGCGGCCCGGCCAGAGGGCCATGTCAGCTGTTTCACCAAGCAGAGGGTCAACCGATCTGTTAAAACCCGGAAATAAGGCAGTGTATGGCATAATGGCCAGTGAATGGGGGGAGACACAAACGTGAGGGGCACAACGGGCATCGAGTGAAGTCCACGGCCGTCTGTGTGGCGAGGTGCCTGTGTTTGGGGGTCACGGCTTCCTCTGCTGACTTCTCTCCCTCTCTGTTTCAGCCCTCCGCTGACCCAGTTCTTCTTGGAATGTGGGGGTCTCGTCCGCACGGATAAGAAGCCAGCATTGTGCAAGATTTACCAGAAGCTGATCTCTGAGCTCTGGCACAAGAAACGGTAAGACCGCTGTCACAAAAACGACTATAAGACATTGAGAAGGTTTGGGCAGTCACCTGTATACAAGACCCGTTCATTCAACCGAGTCCAAAACAGAACGGATTCTCTGGAGACAAGATGGCGGCTTTAAAGGCCAGTAAAGGAAGTGATGTCATCAATACCGGAGCCGGAAGTGACGTCACTGGCTGCCCCAGAGCCGGGCGGAATTTCCCCAGAATGGTCTGCAAAAGATCGAGATGGAAAATTAGTGCACTTCGCCACCCCCTGGTCTGGCATGGAATCGCATGTATTCAAGCCCTTTAGCTGTCTCCTAAACACGCGTGTGTGACACCGCGTTGAGTGCTGCCACTGTGTGGCGGGGGGTCTGCTTGTGAGTGAGGATCATGGGTGGGCACGGTGAGGTGCCAGTCCCCACTAACTGACCGCCTTGACCTCCGACTGGCCACCTGCTCGCCTCATTGTTTATCTCACAGATCTGCTCTGATTGGCTGGCCTCTGATTTTGGGCATGTTTTGACTTGTTGGTAAGTCCCCAGGCCTCGCCTGCCTCCCTCCGCTCTCCTTGTCCTTGTGATGCCCCTTCTTTGCTCAGGACCACAGGAGCGAGGAGTCGTGGAGAGAACTGAATCGACTCGCCCGTCATCAGTTTGCCTTGGGCAATGCCAGTCATTCATTCAGTAATCCAGGGAGACTCCTACTTTATTTTCCGTGCCTTTCTCTGCGGGAGGGGGGTCTCCGGCCCTAAGGCTTGTATTAAGGTGACCGAAGCCCACTCGTTTGTGAATAATACACAAGGATTATTCTAGAAGCCTGAGCACTGCATACGTGTCAGCATGGCAGGCATGACACGGATGAGGAGGCTGGCTGCTCACTGATTTATCGAGGCCTTCAAGGATGGCCCCCGATGATGTGTGCCCGGGTTCAAGTGGAGGACTCTTCTTGCACTGGAGGGTGCTCTTTGTCTTTGTCTGTGGTGGTGGGCTGTGATGCTGCCTTCCTTAGCTCGCTGTTAGACCCTTTGCTGAGTCTTCCTCTGTCTGGCCTGAGAGACGTGGTGCCCTTGAAGTACCATGCCAGGCTCAGGCACTGGCACACAGCTTGGCTTAGCGCAATGGATGTCCCCTAAGAGAGTGCGGCCCCTCAGCTTTTAGGCTTTGCCCCAAAACACAATTGGCTTCTGAAGAAAGGGGTCACCTCCTTGTAGTGCCCGCTCATGGGCGCCTTACTTTGTCCATCAGGGTGTCCGCTTGGTGAGTTTATGGCCACTTATGTGAACTTGGCTGTCCAGTGGGTGACTCTTTGAGGTGTCTCGGTGACGTTACTCGGTGTGGAATCGACCATCTTATTAGGCGTGGCACAGAGGCTGCATTCCATTAATGGTGGAGGGCAGCTGAATTTCCACATTCCTGTTAAATGTGCCATCTTAAAAGGGCTTATGTGCCACTTAACACTAGAATTACTCGTGAATCCGGCCCACCTTAAATCCGTTCGCACCTCTCTGCCAGCGTCTTTTGTCCTGTAAATGTGCCGATAAAGCAGCCCGCTATCCCACCCCTTACCGCCGCAGGACGAGCAGAGACTTCTTCCAGCTCAGGCCTTGTTCGATTATCTGGGAGTGAAGTGCTGGAGTTGTAGGGTGGAAATAATGGATCGTTATTAGGAAGACATGCATGTCATGTGTGGTCTGTTTCTACAGTAACTGTGTAAACACATCGTTAAAACAGAAACGTTTTTCATATTTTAGTAATAAATTTAGGCATAAACTACATAACGTGTGACGCCTGAAGTCCAAAGATCAAATCAACACTTTCACAAAAGTTTCAAGGATGATAGAACAGCTTCCGTGGCGTAGCGGTGAGATTTGCTGACTTGTAGTCGAGTCCCCGGTTCGATCCTCACTGTCTCCTCGATTCGCCGTTTTCAGTAGTGCGCTGCTCTTCTTGTTAATATTATACGGCACACACTTGTATAATACACACGGATTACTTGCCTCTAAACACCACTCGCATCTCCAGTTATTCCCAGTTTCAGATTAAAACTAACAGCGTCAGATCCCCTTAGTATGTATGGTGATCGTGAGCGAGAGAATAAAAGTGAAACTAAAACGCTAACTTTGACAAGTCCTATAAACGTACACCATCTGCTAGAGACGCACACCAAGTGTATAATAATATTAACGATAAGAGCAGCGCACTACTGAAAACGGCGAATCGAGGAGGCAGTGAGGATCGAACCGGGGACTCGACTACAAGTCAGCAAATCTCACCGCTGTTGTATCGCCCTTGAACCTTTTTATTTGGACTTCAGGCTTCACACCTTATGTAGTTAATGTAATGTAGTTAACATTTTGTAATATTAGTTACTAAAATATAAATTTACAAGGATTACTGTAGAAACCGAACACACATGACATGCATGTCTTCCTAATAACGATCTATTATTTCCACCCTAAAACTCCAGCACTTCACTCCCAGATAATCAATCAAGGCCTGAGCTGGCAGAAGTCTGTCCCCATTCTGCGACAATGGGGGGGATGGAATAGCAGGCTGCTTGCTGCTCGTCTTTATCGGCACATTTAGAGGACAAAAGACGCTGGCGGAGAGGTGCGAACAGTTTTAAGGTGGGCCGCATTTACAAGTTTTTTCGTAGGCTCTGGTAATTCTAGTGTTAAAAGCCTAGCACAATGGGTGATGCCCCACTTTGCCCTGCCAGGTTGTGGTTGAATCAAGTCACTCGGCAGGGAGCAGGAGCCTGAGAGCGACAGATGGCGTGATGGGCCTGAGCCTACACTGAGCCTACTGGCCATCGAGTAGTTCATACCCTCTTGAGTAGCTGGCACCCGCTTTGTCTAGTAAAGTGAATGGGAAAAGGGGCTGAAATGATCTCCACCTCAAATGGGTACGAAGTCCTGCTTACTGGCGCAGAGTGCCAAGTGGGCCAGTTTTAGTAAGCTGAACTGGCACTGCAGTGGTGCCCAAGGCCTCAAAAAAGGTTTCAGTTTAACTGGCTGGACCAGCTCACAGACTGTGGAAATGGATGGCACTGGAGCGTCGGGTCCAATAGCCTGCGGTCACTGCACAGAGGTATGGGGACAGCTTAGCTAAGCCAGCGAGCTTGGTGGGCCATGTGGGGGGTCTCCTCTCACTTTTTTTTTCTTTCCGTCCTTTTGCAGTCCCAGTTACATTGTGCCTACCAGTCTGTCACATGGCATCAAGCTGGTGAATCCCATGTTCCGAGGTTATGCCCAGCAGGTAGGAGGACTGTGACTGTTAATGCTGTAGGTAAGCACAGGGTGGTCTGCTCTTCTTAAAGCCCCCCCGTGCTCGCTGTGCGGCCCTTTTCAGTCTTTGATTTGTGTCGGCAGATGCCCTCCAGTGTGAGTCTGTGGCCTCGGGGTCCTCTGTCTGGTGGGCACTGACTTGTGTCTCACCCTGTGCCCACCCACTCTCCGCAGGACACCCAGGAGTTCCTGCGCTGCCTGATGGACCAGCTGCACGAGGAGCTCAAGGAGCCGCTGGCCGAGTGCGAGGCGGACGAGCGCTGTGACGGGGACCGCAGCCCCTCCGAAGACGAGTTCCTCTCCTGTGACTCGGGGTCGAGCAGCGATCGTGGAGAGGGGTGTGACACGCGGGGTCCGGGAGAGGCGGAGCTGCTCATTCAGGATGAGTGTGGAGGAAGCTGGGTGGGCATCTCGGAGAAGGAGCGTCTGAAGGAAAGGCGATTTTCAGGCTCACCGCGGCACGCCGGCTCTCAGGAGATGGACGAGGACGCGGACGTGGATACCACCGTCGAGGAGGGAGGCCCCCAGAAGCAGGACGGGGATGACGGCCCATCGCTCAACAGGACCAGTGGCCGAAACTGTGGCACAGGTGAGGCGCCAACACCGAGATAGCAGGGGGCGTTGGGGCATCGGACCAGCTGGTGACCGTCGCCAGGCAGCATTATGGGGGCTCGTTTATCACAGCTGGGCATCGGTCAGTAAAATGAGACAAATAACTGAAGAGAAGAAAAGCAAAATGAAGCCCCTTCAAGTAAAGCGCTGAGGAAATGAGTGAAGTCCAGCAGGGGGCTGTGGGCAGGTGGCGCTCAGGGCACAGGGGCACACCGCTTCTACCCGGCTCTTACCGGGTCAGATTTAGCTTTGAATTTTGTCACCTCGCCCGAATTCAGAATCGCCATTTTGCCAGGCTGAAAGAGTAAAAGCGCCGTTGCCGCTAGCCCTGTTCTTGTCAGAAGTAGTGCAGATGTGAGACACCAGAGGGTGACATGGTGCCAGGGAGCTTGATTGGCACACACCAGTGAGGAGCCAGACTGCAAGGGTGGCATACAGTATGCCAGGACGGATGGCCGCTCGCATGCCCCTTTTATAAAGCACCTCTCTGTCAGGGGCCACAGTACGGCTTGGAGGTGCCCGGCGGTTGACTGCGGTCGGACTGGCAGTGCCCCAGAAACGTAAGCTTGCGCTTTTTTAAGCCGGCCTCGGACTTTGTAAGCTGCATGGCGAGACGCGGTCGGCCATCGATGAGTCCACGACGTCGGCGGTCTGTCGATGTGCCCATTTTGAATATCAGTGAGTCTTTGCCTTGTCTTTCTCTGTTTGCGGTGCCTTTTTCAGAACCTGACAACGAGGCCTCGATGAATTGTTCCTCTCATCCTTGCAGCCCGACTCCAGCTCAGCAGGACTCCCACCCAAAGGTGTCCAGCAGCCCACCTCGCTCCAGCCCGCTTCGTGCGCCAGGCACGCTGAGCACCACGTACTCCCTCAAGAAAGGTAAGCGCCCCGCGGTGTGGAAGTGCCAACCCGCCTGCCCGCCTCGCCATCTTCTCTCGTCTCAAGGCGCTCCATGTGTGTCTCCACAGCTCAGCTCTTCTTGGGGAGCAGAAAGAAAAAGCAGCCGCGGTACCGCAGCGTCATCTCGGACATCTTTGACGGCTCCATCCTCAGTCTGGTCCAGTGCCTGACGTGCGACCGGGTTGGTAACGAGGCCCAATGCCACGTCTGTTGGCGAGATATGTGTAGGGGATTTGGGAGTTTAAGTGGTCGTCTCTCACAGTAAGCCAAACGCGAGGTGAGGTGAGGTGAGGTGAGTACCACCGAGAGACGACGCGCCAAAGGTATCAGGAAGTGAAGAGCGTCGGGAGCAGTCGAGGTGAGCGAGGACAACCCGGTGCCATCCCGGACCAGGGACTGAGGAGGCTGTAGTGGGTGAAGAGCCGCGCCGCTTAAATAGGCTGAGATCAAACAAACCAGCAGAACATTTAGCACGGGGGGCGTTCGTGAGTGCGGCTAGAGACCCCCGGGCTCGCACTCTGAGGACCGCAGGCCAGCAAATGACATCCCTTGGCGCTTCATCTCATTTCTGTAAAGTAACGCGGACCTGAGATTTAGAGGTCCGCACCGCCCGGCCCACCATCTGGTCGCTCCTTCTGACGTTTGTGTTAAGTTTTGGGGTTTCTCAGTGTACTCGGGTGGGCCTGGCATTTTCACAGTAAATCCAACAGAAAATATTCATTCGTGTGCCCGCTTCACAAGCCCAGGCACCTGGGGGGTGTTTGTCCAGAGCGCGGACAGCTGCGACTCCACGCACATTATAAATTGAATTAACTACGGCCTGAAAAAAGCAAAGTTACGAGAGTCCGCCATTTTAAAAGAAGTCCCGCTGTTTCTTTTTCTCCTGGTGCCCCCCGCGCTATCCTGTGCGCCATCCCCTGTCCCGCTGGGGTCACTGTGAAACGCCAGGACTGGCTGTGTACTTTTCAAAATGTAGACGCTTAACTTTCACAAGTCTGTGAAGATATCGCTTTGAGGTGAAAAGCGCTGAGCTCAGCGTCCGAGACCCCCATACCACCCGCCCACCTGCTAACAGCCGAGTTCCTCTTCTTTTATCGGCCATCCCTTCGCTTCTCCTCCTCTTTGTCTTTTTTGTAAGATGGAGACCCAAACTGCATTCGGAGCTCCAGTGAAAGCAGTGGGCCCACCTGGGCTGAGCCTGCGGACCCCCTGCTGCCTCCTTTGTCGTTGCGCCTTTTGATACCCTGGTCTTTCTTTGTGGGGGGTCTGAGTGCCGGGTCAACCATTGGCAAGCGCCTCAGAACAATTTTCAGGTTAAAGGTCTTGCTGAAAGCCCCCCTCGGGCGGTAACCTTCCAGATAGCAGCGCAGACCCTTTGCCTCCGAGCCCCCACTCCGCCATTTCTGAGGAGAGAGAGACTTGTTACAATGAAGGAGACTGGCGAGGGGGGGCATCCGTTAATGCAGACCTGGAGTTGAAGAGAGCGCGGCAGACGGGCAGAAGACGTAAACGGCAGAAACGTCGAAAGAAAAGCACAGTGGCACGTCACTCTACTGCTGACCACACAATGGCGGCTAAATGTAAAATTGCAATACGGAGCTGCGGAGCTCATCAAACCAAAGGGAACACAACAGAAAACAAGAAATAAGCAGACAAACAAACAAACGCGGGCACAGGTGGCTGCTGGGCATAGGCTACATGCGGCTCCGCCCCTTAAACAGCCAACATGATGACATCACAGCTGACGCCGGCGTCATAGCAACCATCCATGTCACAGGTAAACCACATGGCCGTGGCTGACCCAGAATGAGAGGGGCAGAAACCACAGGAGGTGCCAGCGCTGGGCTTTGATTGTCACTGATTGGCTTTTGATTTGATTCCGAAGGCTTGGGGTCCGTCCTGGAGGTCCATGATCGATGACTGGCGCCCCACCATCTTGAATGAATTTTTCTCCCCAACGTTATTTTCCCTAACCTCTGGCTTTTGTTTCTTTTTATTTTCTTCCTAAAGGATTGACTGGCATGAGATGCCTTGGTACCCAAATGCGATAACATCTTACAGGTGCCGCTTTGTGGCCTTTGCCAAGCGGCACAGTGGCATCAGGCGTGTGACACTTTAAAGAGTGAGATTGTGGACGTCGTAAACACAAAGTCGTTTTTCTCATTTTGTTTCTTCATTTTTGGCTTCACGTTTTTGAACCCTTGGCCTTGTGTCTCGTCTCTGCCTGCTCACATAAAGAACGTGCTGGCCTGCCTTTCTCACCGTGGCATCGTGCCCTTCAGAATGCCAGCATATTCCAGGAAATTGGCACACGGTGACATACTTGGATTTGCCCGACTGACGTTCCCATTTTGGTGTCGCCGTCACTTGTGCCGGGTGTCGTCGGGCAAAGTGACCCCTCGTGTTGGCTGACTAAGTGTTCATTCTTTAGACTTAGTTGCCCTCACGCGGTTTAAATGCCAATTTTCTGGGTTCGCCCAGTTTGGCTGGTATTGGAGCAATGAGATGCTCTCTTTGATGCCAACCTTGTTGAATTGCGTTTTACGACTCACAAGTGGTGCTTGTTCAAATCCCAGGTCACTGAAGTGCCCACCCGCTAGGCTTTTTACGCTTGCATTTTGTTTTTAAGGTTTCTACCACCGTGGAGATGTTCCAGGACTTGTCTCTGCCAATCCCTGGGAAGGAGGACCTCGCCAAGCTTCACTCGTCGATCCATCAGAATGCCCCCATGAAGACGGGCACCTGCAGTGACGCCTATGCCTCCCAGGGCTGGATCTCCTACATCATGGAGTACATCCGCCGGTGAGTGCTAGCCCCGCCCACCCGCTGACCCAAACCCCGCCCACCTTCTCCGGGCCACAATCCCCTTCACGTGCCTTTCTGGTGCTTCGCCCCCTCTGTAGGTTTGTCGTGTCCTGCATCCCCAGCTGGTTTTGGGGTCCGGTGGTCACACTTGAAGATTGCCTGGCTGCTTTTTTCGCAGCCGATGAACTGAAAGGTAAGCCTGTCGTGTCTCGTCGTCCACTTAGGGGTCATAAGAGATGCCCACTCGCCTGTCTCTCTGTCCCGCTAATCCAGTGCAGGGTCGCACACAAGGTGTTGATTTATTTGGATTTACCTTTCCTGGTGTGCCAATCATTGTGGGCCAGGGAGTCCTCTGCAACCAATCAGACGAGTGGAAATATGTAACGTGGCATTAGAGTGCCATCTCATTTACACACACACAACTGTCCTTTTGTCATCATATTTATAAAGTGTGGTGGGCTGAAGGTTAGCCGGCCCTGCTCACTCCTGATGGCACCACAGAGTTGCGACTGGCACACACTACTGAGAGAATTCGGACAGAGGAGGGTGACGCGGTCAGGCGTGTCCTCAGTGTGGAGCCCGAGAGTGGCAGTGTGTGGCATGTAGCATGAATGACTTCAGGATCTTCAGACTGGCATTTACATTTGGTGGGTTTCACCCAAGTGGGTGGCATGCCAAACATCTCTGTACCCCTGGCACGTGGGGTGTTTAAATTGCTTTGAGTTTCTTGTGCCTTTCCTGGGTTGTTTGAATCCTCCGTTATGTCGCCATCCCTGTCTCGTTTTTGGATTCTTTTTCTGATCCGCCATTTTGGCTTTTTCTGCTCAACGGTATGTTGAGTGCCCGTCATTCGGACAGATGTGCTTGTTGTTAGGGGCGTGTCCTCTGAGGTCACAACCTTTGATCCAAAGCCCCTTTTTCTCCTCCACACTCTGCAGACGTTCCTTTGGTTCTTGACTTTCGTTCTCATTTTGGACGCGACGCTCGCTCTTCTGGTTTTGACCCCCTTTTTCTTGTTACGCACACACATGCGTTTGGGGGACCCCCTGAGTGGACCCCCTGAAAGCCGTTTTTCGTTCGCTCTGCCCACCAGAGGTTGTGACGGGGAAGACACTTCTAGGGACCCGGAGATCTCTGTTTATTCTGGAGAAACGTGACTAGGATTGGGGGCTGAATGTCCCGTCCCCCTTGTGAAGGGTGGGTGCTACGCCAACCTGGGATGGGGGTCTTGGGGTCGAGTCACAAATGCGCCTTTGTTTCCCTGGCCGTCACCTTTTCTTGTCACTTATGCTGGACACCAGAGGGCTTTACAGTCTGAGGTGGTCTCCCTCGAAATGCAGTCTTCGTGGACCTGTGGTGCCTGCTGGCCTCTGTTTCTTATTCGACTCTCTTTCACATTGCGCTGCCCATGTGGCTTGCCCACTCTTTGACCCACCCTGATGCCCGTCTCTCTCTTCTCTTTTCAGGAGACAACATGTACAGCTGTGAAAGATGTAAGAAGTAAGTAAAGACGCCCTCTGATTATCCATGTCCCCGAGTGTCCCCTGAGTGTCCCCGAGTGTCCTTCTCTGTAAATGGAGGCAGCCACACGCGGGCAGTGGTGAGGTTCATCGATATTCGTCTGCGACGCTCTTCAACGGTTTGTGGTCCATCACTCGGAGGTGACTGTTACTGTGGTGGCGCCGTTTTCCGTGACATGTCACTGAGGGCGTGGCCACCGATGATGTCGTTAATTAAGTTGGTGACACACAGTGATGGCTGCTGAAGGGTTTATTATTTGTGTTTCTTAACTGCGACTTTTTGGTGAACGTTTCGGCTTAGACGACTGGCACTTGTGACCTCGTGGCTTTACTCTCGCCAACGTCACCTCTTTGTTGTTTGCCTTATTCCACTGTGGGGCAGCAAACCTGGCACCAGACCCAGGAGTAAATCCGTGTTTATCACCGTGTTAATTCAGTTACACGGGGAGGGCCTGGCCTGCCCACGTGTCCACTTGCAGCACCTGACCAGACGTCTGTCGACTATCGTTACAAACAAAATGGCACCGCTGAGACCAAAAAGATGTGAGGGTGGGCCGGGTCTCGTGGTCTCCAAGAAGCCCCATGAGGGCAGGACCTCCAAATGAGGCGTGAATATGAAAGGGCGCCTGGTCCTAAACTCGGGGTGCAGGCTTCACGGCTCACCCTGACCGAAACAGAGGGCCAGTCTGCAGATGCCAGCACAGGGGCAGAGAGCCTCCTGATATTTCAAGTTTCTTTTCAAAGGAAGACGTCAAGAAGGTAAACGGAGAGGCGGGCAAAGCCGAGTGGGCAAGGCCCAGGACTTGACAGCAGTTGACGGCCAAGAGCCCAACAAGTGCAGGCCTCCAGACCCCCGGACTCTGCTCACCCAATCGCTTTTCTCATCCGTCGGGTCACATGACATGCCAGGGTGATCGGCTCTCATTGGGTGGGACCCCTCCGGTGGTCTTTTACTGACTGGATGGCATTCTGCTTCTTTCTCGTACCTCAGACACCCGCACTACGGGGAAAGATACAAGGGAGCATGAAATGACAAGTGACAAGTGCTGAACCTTTGAAAGGACAAGTGGCCTGATTGAGAGCCTCCGATGGCGACTGGGCGCCAGGCAGTGGCAGTGGCAGCAGCAGCCCAAAGAGGCGCATGGTGGTTGTACAAGTTGTGTTTCTGATTAAGTGTCGTGACCACCAGTCGGTGTGCGAGGGTCTTGTGTGGCGACCGGCACATCTGTGAAAGTGCAGTCAGCGGCCCCAGTGGTGCCCATCTGCTGCCAGCCTCCTTTTGGCACTCGGTGCGCATAGGGGAGTGTGGAGCCGTCCTGGTCACCTGCTGCCCTCTTAATGTGCCGTAGGTGACTGGAGTGACGTTCAGTGGCAGTGAGGCTTACGCCCATCATCATCGTCGTCGTCGTCATCATCTTCATCTTCTTTTTGTCTCTTTAGGTTAAGAAATGGAGTGAAGTACTGCAAGGTCCTGCGACTGCCTGAAGTGAGTCGTCTTCCATTCTCTTTTTTTACGAATCCCTTTGTGTGTTTTGCTGCTTTGCTGATTTGACACAGGCAGAAGAAATGCCCGCCAGGTAATCTAAGGTGGTGCCCTCTTGCCCACCCAGATGTTTCAGTCTGGATATCAGAATATCTTTATTGTTACTGTAACAAATCCAACGAAATTGGGTGCAGTCCCTGCGGTGTGCAAATGTAAATAAATCGAATTACAAAAGGATAGGAAGAGATGAGGGAGAACACAAGCATTGCACAAGATGGCATCTGTGGCACTGCAGGTGATGAGGTGCCATTCAGTGCCCTGACAGCAACAGGGTAGAAAGTGCCATTCAGTCTCTTTTGTCTTTACTTGTCTTTGTTGTGATGCTCCTCTACCTTCTGCCTGATGTCCTGAGCGGGGTGTGAGGAGACCCTCGAGATGTTCTACGCTTTCCCGAGGCAGCGAGAGCCGGTATAGGGCAGCCGATGATCTGCCGGGCAGTCTTTACGATCCGCTGGAGTGTCGTCCTCTGCGCTGGCCACGGCCCAGGATCCTCTCGATGGACACCCGCAGATGGTCATTCGTCCTGAGGACTCCCTCTCGGCCAGCTCAGCTGTGTTCACACTCCAGGGCAGCTCCTCCATGATGTGGACTCCCAGGAAGTGGAAGCCTGACGTCCCCTCCGACGCAGAGTGGTATGATGTCCACAACGAGCTCCTTGGTCTTAACTGTGTGTCAGCCGCTCCACTTCGTCCCCTTCCGTCTGCCGATTTGTCGATGGTGTTGCTGTGGTTCAGTCACGTGTGTACATCGTGAAGGGCAGGGGGCTCAGCCGACGCTGATGGCCCACCCTAACCCTTTGCGTGCGCTCGATCTGTCGGCAAGCCTTTAATCGATAGGCCACTGGAAAACGGGGGTCCCAGGGCTGGCAGCCTGTGAGGGAGGGTGGTCTTAAAAGGAGAGCTGAAAGCAGTCAAGAGGAGACGTGCGTAGCTCCCCTGGTGCTCAGATGGGACGGCGTGGCGTCCTCAGTAGACCTGTTAGGGACAAAGGACACGATGGCACTCTGTCAACACTTCATCGACACCAGGGTGAGCCCTGCTGGCCGGTAGTCATTCAGGCAGGTGATGGAGGATTTCAGACAGGGAGGAACTGAGGCCTGGGACAGTGACAGGTTAAAGATCTTTGGAAAGACCCTCGGCACACGTCCAGGGACGCCTTCCTAGGATTGACAGGCCGGAGCGAGCGCCACACCTCGTGGTCCTCCACCCTAAGGGACAGCTGCCTCTGGTAGCGAGCAAAGAAGTGGCTCGGCTCCTCTGCCATGGAGGTGTCACCTTCAGCAGCTCCATGGCTGGTCCTGTCGTTGGTGAAGTGCTGTTCTTACTGTCCAGGTGCTCCTCAGTCACTCCTGAGGTCCCTCTTGGCCTTTCTGATGCCTCTCTTCAGGTTGGACCGTGTCCTGCTGTAGAGAGCCTCGTCACCACACCCAAAGGCAGCGTTCCTCTCCGCTGAAGCTCTCTTGTCATCCAGGGCTTCTGGTTTGGAGAGACACGGTGACAGTGTCAATGCAGGTCTTGATGTAACACAATGCCAGGTCTGGACTTTCGGAAATGTCCCAGTTAGTCCTGTTGAAGCAGTCCTGCCGCTGCGGAGAGGCGTCATCGGGCCTGGTGGTGGCGAGAGCAGATTTGCAGAGACGGTGTGTGCAGGACGTGCGCTCCGACTGGGCCAGGTGTGGAAGCTGTTCAGCGCTGTAGACCTTGTCTGGATGTCCCGGCTCAGCTCGGTCTGTCACCTGAACGCGGAGACCCTCGGTGGCCTGGTGTTTGTGGAGGATGGCAGTTCAGTCGCACAGGCAAAGCGTATTGAGGGCTCAGAAAGTGACCCCTGCTGGACGGGCGCCCCCCGAGACGTCTGCTCAGTCTGAGGCTCCGGCCCTTTGGTAACAAACACAAGACCCGAGACTTGGACACGCGCTGATGCCACCCATGCGGCTGTGGGCTTTAGTGTCCCCGCGTTTCCATCCCAGTCCACTTTTTAGGTCTTCCAAACAGAGCCACCTTCCTCTAAGGTGGTGCCATGGCCACTCCAGTCATATCCAGGCAGTTGTTTCCTTGCCCACTCATGCCAGCGGCAGCTGGCAAAATAAAGGGAAGAACAACAGAAAAGTATCGAACTTGCAGTTATGCGGTGGTCCCTGAGGTGGCACTTTCCATATCCGCTTACAGTGTGACATCCCGCCAGCTTTGTATTTTGCTTTTGTGTATTTGCTGATTAAACTTTAGACTGCCCGTCAGAGCACCTGCATTGGCGAGTGCCAGTCCAGATGGCATCCTGTTAGTGACCTTAGCTGAGAGTGACAACAACAGGTGACAGTGTAGAAGCAAACAGTGACATCTGCCGTTTGGCCTCAAAGTGAGTGACAGAGGGCAGGCGATTGGCCAGCGTGGTGAAGACCCCAGTCGAGGGCTTTGCTCCGTCAACATCTCCGCTTCTTCATCTTCAGCGTCCACAGCCACACGTCTCTGTTCTTTGTTGTTTGCAGTCAGGTGACGGGTCACAAATAAAAATGACAAAGAGCGGCACACGTCTGCACGGCCAGTGGGCTCGGCGTTGTTTAACTGAACACACATGGCCAGCAGCAGCAGCAGCACCCGAGGGTCTACCTCAGACAGTCCTGGCGTGGTGGTCTGCTGTCAGCAAATCAAGTAAATGAACCCCTCAGGCCCCGCCCAGTCCTGACCAGGTCACAGTTTGCCATTCTTGGGGGATTTCCGGAGCCCCCAATGATGGACGGGTGCCAAAGAGCTTTGTCTTGTCCTCAAGCAAGTGGCCAAACTTCTGTTCTGCCTGGGTGGCCCCCCACATACGCCATTCGCTTTGACATTGTCTCGGAGTCACCAACGTCACCGGACAGCTCAGTCACCTGGCACTTTACAGGGGGACATGAAGGAAGAAGGGACGGCAAAAAGAAAGACAGAGGCCTGCGGTGGCTGCGCCCTGTCGCTCTCTGATTATTTCAGGTGGCCTCACAGTGGGGACACAAACGTGACACGGGTGACTGCTTACGTCTCTGGGGCTTGTAGAAGCAGCAGCAGCAGGTGACACGGGTGTCGTGACTTGTCCCTTTTGTTCTTTTGTTCCTGCAGATCCTGTGCATTCACCTCAAGCGCTTCCGCCATGAAGTCATGTACTCGTTCAAGATCAACAGCCACGTGTCGTTCCCCCTGGAGGGACTTGACCTTCGACCCTTCCTGGCCAAAGAGAGCTCCTCCCAGATTACCACCTATGACCTGCTGTCTGTCATCTGCCACCATGGGACCGCGGGCAGTGAGTCGTCCTTCGTTTCCACCGCCTGAGCCGTTTAGTGTCCGTCCTGCTGGGTTTGTAGCGGAGGGTTGACGGCGGTGGTGTTCGCCATATCACTGCCTGGCACTACTTGTTCATGTCCTTAAGAGTGTGCCACCCTCTTAGGTCTTCGGTCACGAGGACATATGCTTTTGGGGGCTCTCTGTGTTAATGGCCCCCTTTTGCGTCTTGTCTAATGGTACATCAGGTCTGTGGGTGCTGTAGACTCACCAAGGCAGTCGCCGAGTGTTTTATTCCATTTGACGAAGTCCGTGGCGATCGTGTTAAAGGGCGCCAACACGGGGCTGGGCTTTGGACACAATGCAGCCAATCGTGTGAAAGGGCAGACCATCAGTGAGCTGCTGGTGTTAAAGTGGTGAAGGGTAAGGCCTCCAGTGGCACTCCAGTGAAGCGGCCTCGCTGTGGCACGGTGACAGCACGAGCCGAACAAGAGACCCTTGTTACAGTAAGGGGTGGGCTTTTTGGCACTAACAAGTCTGTGCCAACCGGCCATTTGCTACAACTAAGACAGAAACACAAAACACTTGTGGGTAAAAGAAAAAAGTCAGGGGCTGATGGGCACAAATGACAGCCACCTCAGAAAAGAAGGCGAGATACCAGCCTGTGAATGTTCAGGGGCAGACGGGATGCCACCTGGACCAGCGATGCTGTGTCCTGGCACTGTAAACTCGGGGAGCTCCCCTAAACGTAATGAAGCCCCCAGAGCAGATGAGTGGCGTGTTGGCTCTGCTTGAATGTTCTGAGTGGGTGGTCGAGCTGTGTGGCTGTCATGTCAGGCCTGATGTCCCTTCAAGTGTCCCCTGATTTCCTCTTTGTTTCCATCGTCTTCCTCTCCATCTGCACTTCTGCCCTCTATGTCTGCTCGCCTGCGCCCTCTGATGGCTATGAAGAGAAGTGCAGGCTGCCCATCGGCCATGTGTGGAGCTCGCGTTGCCATTTCCTTTATCTTTGTGCTGATTGGACGTTCATTTGTCATCGTTGTGGGTGACCTGCTGGTTGGCCCGGACCACCAGATGATAGCGAGTGTGTGTGAGAGTGAGTGAGCCAACTCCTCAGAGAGTTACCCAGAGGGCTGTGTGGCTCCACCTGATTGGTGCGTCAAAGCAGACAGGAAGAGGCCAACCTCGCCCTCTCGTCTGTGCTGCCCATTTCGAGATGGTGATCCCCGCACTTCGTTCTCACTCTGACACAGCGGAGGGGGTTACGGTGACTGTCACGTGGTGGGCGTCCGAAACATCGTGACACTCGTGTGGGGACGTGAGCCACAAGCTGTGCTAATCATGTGACGTTGGCATGCAGTGCGGTCCTCTGGGGGTCTGCCGCTGGACCCTTGGGCGAGTGGGTCAGAGGTGTGTCTGTGATACTTTCACCAGTCAGTCAGTGCAGTTTGTTCACTCAGAAAAGCCCGTAAATCTCGTTCTGGTGGGATCTGGCGACCCAGTCCGGGTGGGACGCTAGAAGAAATGTTGGGGTGCCAACCGTGCTACTCCATTTAAGGGGGGCCCATCCAGTGTAATGACACGCAGCACCCACGGGGGCTCGGTCAGAATGCAACGCCTCCTTCTGGAGGGCCACAAGGGGCGGGGAGTTAGTGGCAGTGCCCCCTCTTGCCACGGAGTGGCATTGCTTGCCTCATCAGAGCCCTGAAGGTGGTCCCCGGGCACACCTGCCAGACCACCGTGATTTGTCACGGCTCTTGAACTGCGCACGCTGCTGACGTGACTTACAGAGCACAGGTGGCTGGCACTGAGACCACCTTTGTCTTTGTGTCTTTTTTTCTTCTTTCAGGGGGTATTTTCTTGATTTGGGGGCTTTCTTTGTTTTTTTATTTTCCCCCTTGGTCTTCCTTTTCATCTCGTTGGAGTTTTTTTCCATCTTTGTTTCCTAAGGCTGCGGTCATTTTGTGGTCCTTTCATTTCATTGGCAGTTACTACTGCATTGTTGCACTGGGGGGTCTCGCCCTTTACAATCGCTAGAGTCTTCACCTCAGGGGGCCAGAGTGCACTCGAGTCCATGGTGGTCCATGTTATCTCAGTAGCCCCTCCTGCGATGTTTGGAGTACCAGCAGACCCCCCCACTCCAGATGTGCCAGTGCCCCTCGGTGTGAAGGTGAAGACCACCACTCGTCTTTGTGACAGTCTGTCCGGGACTCGTGAATGTAGCGCCTTCCCATATTCGCTGCAGCGTGACGGCCCACCACCCTTTGTCAGCTGGGGGTTTGGCTTCACTTTTTAAAGAAACGGATGGGTGGGCAGATGGCGTGATGTGGGTTTTGTTATAAATCAGTCGGCAGGCCCCAGATTCTGAGCAGGTGCTGGCGCGTCACTGGCAGCTTGTGGCATGAGGTCACCACGTCACCTGGGGCGGCTTTGGTCGGCTTGTCTGCGTCACTCGCTGATGGATTTCCTTTATTTTGTTGTGTACATAGGTGGGCACTACATCGCCTACTGCCAGAATGTGATCAACGGCCAGTGGTACGAGTTTGATGACCAGTACGTCACGGAGGTCCACGAGACGGTGGTGCAGAACGCCGAGGCCTACGTCCTCTTCTACAGGTGACTCTTCCTTAAATGGCCCCATTGGCGGACACGTGGGGACAGAGGGGGACATGGGGGACGTCCCCATCCCAGGTAAATGGCCTCCTCCTGTGCCCGCTGTGGGGATCTGCACATGCGTGAAGGTCGAGACCACCCTAATGGTCAGGTGTTGGGCAGCCACACGGGCTCTTTGTGCTGCTGATGTCTTTGCATTTCAGTGGGGTACCAAGGGCTGTGAGCGGCAGCAGCGGGTGGCCTTTGCTCTTCCGGTGGGCTGCTGTGTCCTCAGAAAGCCCCCCTCAGACCCTCCATTGTTTTTTGTTTTCCCCGTCTGGGCCTCCATTGCGCATGACATGGTACAAGCGAGTGAACCCGGGGGACCCTGAAATGTCACACACCCTGCCCGTGGTGACGCTTGTACAGTAACGTCATGCGGTTTCGGTGCCATCTGGCGACTTAAAGGACGAAGCTTTTGTGTTTCTGTTGTTTGTTGCCAGAAAGAGCAACGAGGAGTCTCTGCGGGAGCGGCAGAAGGTGGTGGCCTTGGCCAACATGAAGGAGCCCAGCCTGCTGCAGTTCTACATCTCCAGGGAGTGGCTCAACAAGTTCAACACCTTCACCGAGCCGGGGCCCATCAGCAACCACACCTTCCTGTGCCCGCACGGCGGTGAGTCCGTCACACTTCTGGCTAGGGTGGCACGATGGCAAGCAGCGGTGACCTCCACGTGGGGTCCATCTGTCACTTGAAGGGCCCTCGCCGTGACGTCTATTAAACTAAGGGGCAGTAATCGAGCGGCCACTGGTGCTGGAGTGACATCCTGCCATCTCGTGGGTTTGTGAGGGCGTCCAACTAAATTGTAAACAGTGCCACCTTTCATGACCGGGCACCAAGTGGCGTCCTCTAACGCTGTGCTCTTATTTCTTTGTTGCAGGAATCCCACCCAATAAGTACCACTACATCGACGACCTGGTGGTGATTCTCCCCCAGAATGTCTGGGACTATCTCTATAACCGGTAAGCGAGGCCTTCCTCTCGCCTGAAGACCCCTTGCTGCCATGTGGAGCGGGGGGTCTCCATTCACTTCAAGTCACTCGTTGACGAGAGTGAAAGTTGATTCAGGGGTCTCGCAGTCGGTTCGTGGAAGTCCACCATCACCTCGCCAGTCTTCTTAATTATCAGCCCGTCCTTGTCGTTGGTCAAAATGACATCCTGTTGGGGTTTGAGGTCCCCCAGTCCTCCTGCCCACCACACTGTGTGCCAGTTGTCTGAAATGTGCCCTGCACGAGTGTCTGCCCCTCGTGTTTTAGTGAAGCGAGACCACCGTGCCGATTCCCTTTGTAATCTCGAAGACGTCTCCTCATCTCTCGCTCTCCGTGGTCTGCAGAGAATGTTCAGGACTCGCATGTCAAGGCGCTATATAACCTTCGTAATGTCTGTTGACCGCAGTCCAGGTGTAGGCAGTGCCCACCACAGGGGTCCCAAATTTTCTCGTTTTAGAGAGTCAGCCAGGAGCTAGTGTGGGTGGGGCTAAGACGATGAATTGTGCCGATTGGTTGGCACTGGTGCCATCTTACAAACCTGGGAGCAGTTTGGACTTCAGGGAGTTCTCGGTGAAGATGGAGTAGCCCCCCCCTCCCACTCCCAGCGTGCCACGCCATGCGCCCCACCCAAGCAGTTCTCTTCCCTGTAAAGTTTGCAGCACAGCAAAGTGAAAAGGTGGGGGGGGGTCGGAGGGTGCCCACCCTGAACTTCACACCGCGTGTCACATGTTTTACGTCAAAGTTACAGCCCCTGATGTGAGGTGGGAGCGCAACACACAAACGTGGTGGGGACCTCAAGTGACACAGGGACTGCATCATAACGGAGCCCACTGGTTCCAGCAGCAGGAAGACTCTCATGGCCCCCAGGTCCTTCTTGTTTCTAACCTGCCGTTAAATTCAATCTGCACCACCCTGGTGTTGTCTGAGCCCCCCAGGGCATTCTAGCTGACTCCACACTTTGCCCACTGGCATGCCAGCTTCTTCTTTGTATTCTTGTTCAGGTCGGCGGCCTCCACACTGCCCCCTGCTGGACACCACATGTAACTGTTGTGAGCCAGGAGACCCCAAATCACTTCTGAAAGCGCCCACTTGGGGGGGATTTTGTGTCACGCCTCTGGTAGACATGCGGGCAAACGCTGAATCTTTATGGCATCGGAGTTGGGGCTCCAAAGAGCACGAAAGGCACAGAGGAGTTGCCTGAAACAACAAGGTGGTCATCCAAAGCCCACGCGGAGTCGGAAAAATGAGGGAACCAAAGGACCGAAGAACAAGAAGCACACGTGGACTCCAAAGTGCTGTGGGGGGATTATAGGGCGGACCACCCACAGGACAGCTGGAACGTAATGCAGTCTTGGGTGCGAATGCTGCCAGTCGTTAAAGACAGAAATGTTTGAGCCCCCTGACTGCTCTGAGGGGTCCAGCTGTGCCAACCCCGTTCCCACTTGTTTGGCTTGGCTCATTGGCCTCTCGAGTGCCTGGTGACCCAGTCGTGCCCCCTGCACCTCTCTGGTGGTCTGCTTTTCTTTCTGCCTCTCCTCTCCTTCCTCATTTCCTCCCTCGTTTGCCCGGCGTGCAGCCATCAGCTGAGTCCACTGAGGGGGCTGCGTGAAGCTTTCTGCCTCCCAGATTGTGTCATGTTGAACTGGGGTCTCGGACATTAATGGTGGGACGCTGTGGCAGAGTTGACTGGTGTCACCACGAGGCCGTTGTTGCCGTTCAGACTTTGGGCCCCCCGTGTCCAGCCCGTGAGGTTTGTGACGCTCTTGTCAGCCATGTTTGTCTGTTGCAGGTTTGCCGGGGGTCCTGCTGTCAACCACTTGTATGTGTGCCACGTGTGCCAGGTGGAGATCGAGGCCTTGGCCAAGCGGAGGAAGATTGAAATCGACACGTTCATCAAGGTAACCGCGCAGCGCTGCCCACTAGTCATGTGCTTGTTGTGGGGTGGCCTTACCAGTCCAGTCCCAGACCCCCACTCCCCCCGTCTGTGGTTTCCTCTTCATGCTGGCACAGAGTTCGCCAGCCCCTTGTCTCATCTCTTTGCTTTGTGCCATAAGGTGACTTGGGCACCCGGGCAAGAGGGTCCCAGATGATGCTGCCCAGGTGTCTGTGTGGCAGAGCCCATGAAAATTCTCCAAACTCCACGTCAAATTTAAATGTACTGAGGTTTGAAGCCCCCAAGACAACAAATACGATGGCAGCCAAGTCCCGCTGTGACGTCTCAATGCGGGTGACGCTGGCATCAAACCACAAAAGGGTGAACATTCATTGAAGTTCACTTGAAGAAATACGTGTGGGGGGTTTATGCCCCAATCCCCGTGGATTGCCATGAGCAAAGGCCCACCCATGCCCACCTGCTAAAATGTGCCAAGCAGCAGATCCTCGTGTCACTGCCATGCTGGGTGCCCACCATTGTGAGGCCTTGTCCCCCTGCTGCAGATTTGAGTGGCATGCCAAAGATGCCTGCACTCCCCTCTGTGGTGGTCCCTCACCTTCCCCTGGTGGGTGTGAGTTGGCACTGCAGTGTTGTGTTGGTTGTGGATGGTCTGTTGGCAGCCCAGAATTCCCTGGTTAGTCTGGTGCCAGCCACTCCTCCATGCATCCCGGGGTGCCCTATCGCTGTTCTGTGCCAGCATGCTCTTGTTGTTGATGAGTGAGTGCCCCTGGCAGTGCCATGTGATTTCACCTGGGTGCGGCTGGCACGACTCGCTTCATGCTCGTCTGATGCCCATTTCTCCTTTGTTGCAGCTGAACAAAGCCTTCCAGGCTGAAGAGTCGCCCGGCGTCATCTTCTGTATTGGCATGCAGTGGTTCAGAGAATGGGAGAGCTTTGTCAAGGGCAAGGACAACGGTAGGAGACCAAGGGGCCGTGCCCGCTGGGTGCAGAGAGCTACTTAGGGTGGCACATGTGGGGGTGAGTCGTGGCGTGTGGATTTAACCTTGGGAGAACTGCTGGGGGCGTCCTGGCACAGGAAAGACCTCTGCCACGTCACCCTCCGTTTGAAGGCCAGCGGACATGTGGGTCACCTGTCACCTGAGACAAAGAGCAGCTTGGCATTTCTGTGCCATCTTGGTCCTCACACTCGTGCCCCTTTGTAGCTGTGCTGGCGGCAGGGTGTGTGGGGTGCCAGGTACCACCCAGACTGTGGAGTTTGTCTTGCGCGCGCTGGGGGGTAGTGGCATGGTGGCGTCACGCTTTTGAAACGTCTTGTCTGTGTCCCCCTGTAGAGCCGCCGGGCCCAATCGACAACAGCAGAATCGGGGTGATGAAGAGCGGCCATGTGCAACTCAAGCAAGGTAAGTCACCAGGAGCTCTGCCACCCGGCCCCTGGCATCCCCTCACTGGCCGCCAGCTGTGGTGTGGAGTGACCTGCCGCCGCTCTGAAGGGTCTCCTCAGCTGACGTCTCGTGGGGTCTTCTCACTTTGTATTATGGACCCTGACGTCCTCGGGCCGTTTTAGTGCTTGCTTTATGTGACGCCATTTGTAGCTTTGGTGACATTTGCTGCCGTTGTCAATGAAACGGAAACCGATTCTGCGAGAGGGTCTTTGGCGTGGCGTTGACATCTGAACATCATGGGCGCCCACAGTGATTGGCACAGAGAGCTGGAAGTGGAGCTGCAGTGCCCAAGGAGGGTGGAGCCTACAGCTAGGTGTCCCCGGGCTCAGGGCACATGACACAAGCAGAGCCACACATGACAGTGAGCGGGTCACTCGTGGATTCTCCCCCGGCAGGTGCATCGGTGACTGCTGGTGACAGTTGATGAGTGTGGCCTGTCCTCGCATCCCGATTCGGTTAGAAGGACACGCCTGATTGATGTCATCTTCTGACCCATCACTCAATGCCTGCCACTTCGGCACTTCTTGTCAGCACAGCTGATTGATTGGCACAGCTGCCATGCCTGGTTGTCGTAAAACCCAAAGCCACCGCACCCTCTTGTCACCCGTGGCACCCACAAGCCATTTTTATTGACCGCTAGTTATTGTTCTGCCAGAGCTGATTGGTTTGACGTAATCTGTGACTGGGTGGGCGTCAAGGGCACATCAGGAGTTTAAGCCATGTGGGCACAGACATTGGATTAGTGCCATTTTCCAGTCTTGTGTGAACAGTGGTGGCTGCCCTGTGCTTCACGTGGATGATCGTCCATTTGGCTGAAGACGTGGACCCCCATTATGCCATAGGCGCTGCTGCCCCATGTGTGATGGCACTTAGGGGGTCTCCAGATTTGGACTGTTAAACTGTCTAAAGCCGACTTCTTGTGCCACTCGCCTTCACCATCGCTGAGGTGGTCCTGGCCGCTGACCCCATTAAAATGTCCGAGCCTTTCACAGCAAACACCCAAGATCAGTGTGTGCCAAGTGTGCCAACATTCAGCTGTTCATCGATCACAAACACACACCCGGGCAAACCCCCAACCCAGGAGTGACGTCCCCAAGTGCCACATCACTAGGCCACTTTGAAAGTGCAGGAGTCCCACAAGTCGCAGCAGGGTGCCCAGAAGTTGCCATCACAGCGATGTCGAGCAGACTGGTAATGGCACAGGAGGTTAACGGCACCGATGCCCCCCCAGGGTCTGTGTACTCCTGTCATCCGGGAGGGTTTGTCACGCGCGTTGCTGTGCCGCCTTACCTGCGTCTGTGTGTCCCCTCTGCAGGAGCGGATTACGGCCAGATATCCGAGGAGACCTGGACTTACCTGTTCACCATCTACGGCGGCGGCCCCGAGATCGCCGTACGCCAGAGCGTCGCCCAGCCCGACGCCGAGAGCCTCCATAACGAGAGCAAGATCGAGGCGGAGACGAGGGCCGTTTGAGGAGTCGCCTCGGTATGTGCCCACCATCGGTGCCCGTCGGGGTGTCTCACTTAACCTCCCCTCACCCGCCTGTCTCCTCTGCTCCTCCTCAGGTGTTGTCCCAGCAGAAGTAGCGACGCCGCTTGTGAGCACTTTGTGACGTACGATTGTGTCCTACTGTGATGTGTCATTAAAAAGCGAATGTGTTACATGCCGCTAGAGCCGCCGTCCACCGAAGGAGAGCCGAGACCGACGACGAGCCCGCCTGGCGCTGCGTGCCCGCTTAGTCCGCGCCTGGGAGTCCCTCGCACTGGAAGACCCGATGGACAGACTGCAGTCACCGAGTGGACCTCGGAGTTCATGTGCGACTTCTCACCTTAGTGCTTGTCTTATCTGTGGCCTTAATAAAACATTGCAGGTCACGCTGTCACCTCAGAATGCCCGGCCTCGTCTGCCTCATTTATGTGACATTGCAGGGTGGGGTGGGGGTGGGGGTGGGGGTGGGGGGCCAATGAGCATTTCAAGCGACTTCATGTCCTGTGTGAGGGGGTCCTGCAGTGGTCTCGGGGGAGACCCTCGGAGGGGCCCTTGATGTCGTAATGCCACCTTTATTCATTTTTAATGTGACGTCCCCTGTAGCGCCAGCAGCAACGTCGACGAGACCCCGGGGAAGCTGGAGAGGCCCAGCAAAGCAGAAGCAAAATCTGATTGGCCAACTGGCTTGACAAATAGAAGGGGGGCTGCTGGTCGCGCTGCACTGGCCTTTTACTGTAATTTACGGGAGTGCCCTGTTAGATGCCAGGCGTCTGCCACTTGGTGCCCTCTGCTGACCTCCTGCGTCACGAGCACTCGGTAAGGTGAGCTTGAAGAGCCAAGACGGTGCCGTGAAAAAGTAAGCGCCCCCTCTGTGGTCACCTCTGTTTTTTTGCAGGTTTGTCCCAACGACTGGCTTCAGGTCTAAAATGAAGACCCTGGGCGCCTTCTGTGCCAACTCGGCACGCTCTGGTGTAATTGTCACATTTGTCATTTGTGTTTTACTGGCGACATTTGAGACACAATTGGTGACATTTCATTTGCTGTCCCAGTTGGACCACAGTCAGGTCAGGTGACTTGCTGAGTCACAAAGTGGTGTCAGTGGTGGGATTTGAGCCCAAAGCTTAAACTGCTGTGCCACAGTGCCTGCCAGCCTCTCTATAAACCCTGGCATCGCCTGGACACCTAGTAGGCTACAAGGTCTTTGAGGCCATGTGATGCCCGCTGTTTGGCATTGCGGCCTCACGCATCAGTTCTCATTGTAAGGTTTCATTAATCAGCTGCAGGTGTGGCAGTGGGCATTGGAATGGCACCCTGTCCAGGCCCGTCTTGTTGCTGGATGCCCAGTGCTGACCCCTGTGACCCAGAACTGGACAGGCAAGGCTCCACTATGTTGCAGTGCCCACTACGCACAGTCATGGTGGTCTTCAATGCCAGTCCTTTAGACCTAGAGTGTCTTTGCTGTTCTCCAGTCCCTTCTCAAATTCACTGGCAGTCATTTTCTGGGTGACAGAATGGAGGGCGTTTTGGAGTGCACCCCTATACCCAGAAGAATGCCAGGGCAGTTCAAGCCGCAGATAGACAAGGAAGGGGTAAAGAGTAAATGTGAAGATGGCACAAAGCGCCAAAGGCACTGCCACCCTGGTATTTCTCCATTCTGTGCCCCTCTGCCTAGCAGATCTCAAGGGATTTTGGCCCTATGCCCACATCATCAAGCTGCTCCTTCCTACCTGCCAACCTTCCTTTATGAAGTTCACCCAGGGTCCTGTTAAGGCCTTGCCAGCTTCTCTCCCCAGAAACTACAATTCCCAGAAGCCACTGCAGCCTCTTACTGCTGCTGTCCACTTGTGGTCTGGGGTGCTGCCGCTGCCTCGCCATTCTCCTTTCTCTTGCTGCCCAGGTTGGCATGCCTGGTTCAATGGCTGCTCTTGTTTGTTGAAATTTAGCAAGAAAAGATGCAGGAGCCACAGGAGAGCCCAGCTGCCATCACTGGAGGGGGCAAAAGAAACCGCAAAACCAAAGAAAAGAAGGTGCAGCAGTGAGGGGCACAGGGCCCCATTTCTGGCTTTCTGCCATTTTCTGTTGCCTTGATGAGATTCTGTATGTGCCAGCCATGGGGGGCACATACCCCCTCAATCTGTCAATCACAGCTGACACACCTCAAGCATGTCAAGCCCAGCACCCTCCTCCCTCCCCCCACCTTTGTGCCAGTCCGCCATTCCTCAAACGAGGTCATATGAAGCGGGCCATGGCAGATCGGGTTGCTGAGCAATCTTGACGCCAAGTAAGGTGATATGTGGCAGTGTTTCAAATGTCCCGCTGTAAAGGATCAACAAACGCCATGGCCCACTGCCCGGGGCAAACCTTAGCTTTTAATTCCAGCATCTTCACGTTAAAGATGGGCACAACATGTGAAAACCTCACTTGAGCAGTTGGCAGCAGGTCAGTTGAAGGCCCTCTGCATGTTAATCTTATTAACCCCAGGATCGAGTGGGCACAATAAGAAATGGAAGTGAGAAGAGTGGCAAAGGCATTGAAAAGACCAGGGCTTACAGAGTGGAGGGGCAGCAGACTAGGGCCTCATACGCTGGCACAGATTTGAAATTTAAGAAGCAGGTAGGTGATTGCAAATGGGCACCCAGGATTAATGAAGAGTGCCACTTTGCAACTAATGCCAGACGTCCTCAGGTGTCTTCACATTAGGAGCATGGGCACATCATGGTTCAGATCTCCCACCCATCATCCTCTCTGCCCGCACCCTTCCGTCTAGTGAAAGTTGAAATTGAACCAATGGCACTGGGCTGAGCCTCTCCCTTTTGCCCAGACCCCAAGCCTGAGCTGGCATTGCCAGTCAAGTTTCAGACCCTTGTCAGCCCATGGTCCTCCATCTTAAGGACAGGTGCCAGTGGGGGTCAGTTGGGCTGCTTGGTGGAGACCATCTGGACAACAGCTGGCAAGAAGAGCTGTGAAAGGTAGAAATTGGACAGACGGGCAGACAGACGGCTCTTGTTCTTCATTTTCCAGAGCGCCTGTGCCAGTCTGTAAATGGGCAGTTTGACCAGGTCAATGACCACACCGCCACATCTGCCCATAGCTTTGGTCTGCTCAGAGTGGTCCAGGCGCAGGGGGCCGGGAGGAGTGCAGTCTGATGTTGTACAGGGGGCATGGGGTGGATAAAGGGACAGCATGTTTGTCACCTGGATGTCCCCGACACACAACTTAACTATGATACTGCCAGACTGCACTGGGTGAGCCACATGAGCCTATAAGGACGGCTGGGCATGAGAGCTGCAGGTCAGCCATTCTCGAGATTGTGCCCGCGCCTTCCCACCTGTCAGGTCTCCACATTGGTGCCACTCAGCTCTTCACTCGCCAAGGGTGCAAACTCCACTGGCACACCTCCTTGTATTTGATTCAAAGTCGTTGAGGGCTCAACTCAAATGAAAGTCTGTGGATGGCAGAGGTAGGTGAAGCCAGGCTGGGCACAGCTGGCAGCAGAGATGTCTTAAGAGGATTGCCACTAGGATATCGAACTTCCTGCCTTGGCATCCCCAAGCAGGCAACAGTCTGGAACAGAGATTCATAGAGAGCAGGACTAGATGAGCTCTGGTGGTGGGGGCGCCCGGGCACTGCCACCCTACCATGTGTACCCCAGAGAGAAGGATACCCCAGTTTAGCAGGGAACTCATCGAGGAGCTGAAAGGAGGAGTGGAGACAACGAAGGGAATCAACCTTACGAAAAAATCGATAAACCAGTCGTCGTCTTCGACGGTCAAATTTCATGACATTCACCGTCACAGGGCCTCGACCTCCAGGCCATGCCAACTAGCGGGGGCACAGCTGATGCTAAGAGGGGCACCAAGAGTGTGAGAGGAAAAGGAAGGAGCTACGAAGGAAAGGCACTTGGGGAGCAGTGGGCACAGTTGGCAGCAAACTCTGAGATGGGCATGACGGTGTGCATCAGGTGTGTATAGCACCCTTCACACGTCCTGACAGACGTCACTAAAGCAGACACCCACCAGTAGGCACAGCGAATGAGGGGGGGGTCAGTGACATGCGTGGTGAATGTCACACGGGTGCTGCTGGGTTGGTGACAAACACCTGCACACACAAACGGCCTCAGGGTCTTCCTTTAGGGTCATTGTCTGCCTTTTACTTCATTGGCTGTCAGGTGTCACGTGCACATAAGCTCCGCCCCTACAAGTCCAGACCACCTCAGGATGCCAGAGGGCCACAACTGAGTCACTTGGCACGTCACACCACACAGGTGACCCTCACGGTGACTGACGACGGCTTTGTGTTGCCACGTGCCAATGCAATTGTGCAGGCATCTCTGTGGCAGACAACTGAGTGGGGCTTTGAGTGGTCCTCAGACTGGCACCTCACACCCACGATGACGCTGGGGGCTGCTGGGCTTTTTCTGTTTTTAGTTTTTCTTTTTAATTCCTGTTATCTGTCACATATATCTGTGACCAAAGGCTAGGTGCCCAATGCTGTGCCCTTGATGTCACTGGCATGCTTGGTGGGCATACGTGTACTCAGTGTAGGTGACATTCTGTATAGCTCCCTTCACATGCTCAGCATTACTTGTGTATCACCTGCATTGGCACTGCCATGTGTGGGCGAGAGGCATCCATTGGTGGGCACCAGCTATACTCCAAATACTCCGCTCCACATGGCGCCCTCATGCCCCAAGTTCTTTTATTATTTACTTATTCTTTATTTCGCCATATTAGGAATTTGTTAGTTTCGCATACCCCTTGGGGTCAGAGAGCAGGGTCCTGGTTAAGGGTCTTGGTTGATGGTTAAGGGTCTTGCTCAAGGGCCCAGCAGAGGAGGATCTCTTTTTGTGCAGTGACGGGGATTCGAACCGCAGCGCAGATCCTTAGCCTCAGAGCCGTGTGTGGCATCGTATCACCCCCTGCTGCTGATTTTCAGAGGGTCCCGCCCGTCACCGCGATCAGTTACGTGTCCCTTTGAGTTCTGTCACCTGATCGCCTCCACTTGCCGGGGGTCTCGGGTTTCTAGTCGCCTGCCATTTCGCCTCCCTGGCGATGGAAACAAAACCCGCCGCCGAGCTGCGCGTTCGCGTGTCCCTGGAGGCGCGCTCCCGTCGGATTGCGCACGAGGACACCCGTCTGTCGCTCTGCCCCGGTCCGGTCCGGGATTTGGGCTCTCCGGTGCCCGGTGGGCCTGTGACTGTGCGCAGGGGCTCGGCCGACTGTCACCGAAGCTCGACTCAGGTGTAATCGGAGCCCCTTAAAGCCACCGAAGGACGAAGCCATCCTCGAAGAGGTAAATGCTGTCGCCATGGCATTTAGTTCACTTTGTGTGGGGCACAACTAGACTTGCCCAGTAAAACTACCAACGGGGATCATCTGTGCCTTTTTTATATAGCGTCTTTCACAGACAGCCGTCTCACTCTGAGCGCTCCTTCTTCAAAGAGGTGACACGCAGGTGGCAGCATGGGATGCGTCATGTGCTCCCCGCTCGTGGACATGGGCACTCTCCACTCCAGGAGGCCGGGCACCGACTGGCTGGAGCTGACCTCGCTGCCGGAGTCGCGTTTCCATGGATACCGGCACGCGCCACCTCCCGAAGCCGAAAGTGACTATGAGGAGGACAACGCGAGGGAATCCCGAGCGGTGGGCACCTCGGAGTCCGCAGGGCACATTGGCTGGACCCTCGAGACGAGCGGTGCCGCCAGTGTGGATCGATGAACCTCGGGAGCGGACACGGAATGATTGGCCGTCCCTTCATCGGCCGCGTGTGCCCAGCTCTGCGATGCCATCCGGAAAACGGAATTTATGGACTCCTTGTGACGTTGTGGGGAAAGTCGGGGAGGCGGGACAGCGGCGTCCTTTAAACGGATCAGGAGTGCCAGGACTTACTCGGGCCTGTCGTTTGAGCTCCTTGGACTTGTCTCGTTTTTATTTTTTTTTTTATCACAATTAGTTTTGTAACCACCGGGCGAGAGAGAGAGGCGGGGGTGGGGGTGGGGGCTTATTGAGAACCCTTTCCTGCAGCCTTGTCGTTAGAGTCGCTCCTGATCGCCATGCCAAGGCGCTTTATAAGACTGGCATTGAGCTGCCATCCCCTACAGCGCTGGGCCACCTGACCTGTCTCCAATAATATAGCGCCTTTCAGTGCCCTCTGCAAGCTGACACTCCTTGTGTCTTTGTTTAAACGGAAGTGACTCGCTCGGGGGGCTCACACGGACTCCGAACTGCACGTGTCTAGTGCCGTACCCGCTGCCCAAGGACGAAGGCATCCTGTGAAGTGGGCACAATGCGCCCCTCTCACGTGATTCAGGAGGCGCCACCCCAAGGTGTGGGGGTTACGACCCCCGACAGGATGATCTGCAGATCTGGTGCGGATTTTGTGGTTTAATTGGGACAAAGCGGTGGGCTCAGCTGAATGGAAAAGCAGGACCACCAAAGGCATGCCCAGTTTTAAGGGGCTTTACTCAAACAGCAACAGTCCAGTCTGCCAGCCAGTGAGCGGTGGTGGTGGGTGACCCTGAGTGAATTGTCTAACTACCTTTGTGTGTACTTGTACTGTGGAAAGGCGCTATATAAAAATAAAAACAGCTGTTTGTCGTGAATGTGCGTTTGAATGGCATCAGTCAAAGCTGATCTGACAAGTCGTGGGGCATCAGTGATGGGCACCAGCAAACAGCAAGTGCTTGGAGACCACCAGCAAATGGACAGGGGCTGTGTGACCAGTGTCAGGTCTTTTGTGTCCCCAATCAGGTAAGACGATGATGATGGGTGTTGCCGTGCCGCTAATGCCAGGTGCCAGAACTAGGCTGGCAGCCTGCAAGGACTCGTCATGGAGCCAACGCCTAGGGTTCTCATCCCGCGCCCTTTGTTGGTTTTTTGGGTGGCACTTGGGCTACCCGTTATCTCCACATTTGGCTCTCTGCACGTGCCCTCTGCAAGGCTGGCTCCTGCCTCCTCATTTTGTGGCTGTAACCCCCTTTGACGCCCCCTTCTGCTCATTTGGCCGAGTGCAGCGCCACGCTGTGGATCAAAGTCTGCAAGTCTCGCTGGACACCCTACAGGTTCGAGTCGGTCACTTATTTGCTTTGGTGACACGGAGGACTGGAGTGGCACCGTGGCAGCCTTGGGCGAAGCTGGGGGTTTAGAGGGGCTGCTGATTCTTCCCTCGACGCCGCTGTTATTTCAGCCTCTGACTTGCTCATGGTGGGCTCTCATCTGCCGTGTGCACTGTCCGCACGTTCATGCCGCCTGCTCCAGAGGGTGCAGGGACTGATGCCAGGCTGTTGGTTTTAATCGAATGGTCGGATTACCGAAGTTAACTGAGGAACAAGCGACTTGATCGCTAAAATAACGTCACGCCTTCCTTATATGGTAATAGTTAGTGACGGGCCGCCCGGTACTGAAGTGTCAACACCGAGTCGGGCTTGCGACGCGCCCGTCACGTGATGTTGAGGCGCGCTAGCGTGATGACGTCATTGATCTCCGCGCAGCCGACTTGGTCACGTGTTCGTCTGCCGGACAGCTTTGGCTCGACGCGTAACAGCAGTTGTCCGCTGTAAGGGGTGCTGACGCGACTTCAGATCCTAATGGGGGCTCACGTGTGTTAAAGTCAGGACTTTATTTAAATGGAGCACCTTTTCCCTTTGGTGTGGAATCGTGTCCGCCCAGAATCAGTAACACATTGGTGAGCGTATTGCGCGGAAGGCAGCACGTATTATAACAATCCATTCCAGAATATTCTACCCCATGTCGATCAGACCAGAATGCGCGGCGCACGACACTCCTCGTGAAACGTTTTTACTGTTCAGTGGTCCCCAGATGTGTTGCTGATTTGTTTGATTGATTTCCATAAAGCAATGTGAGTAAAAGCGTGGGCTGCGTAACTCATCACAATCAGCGCCATCAACGGTGTCTTCTGCAAGCCTCGGCATTTCTGCGTTAATGAGACAAAAAAGTTGTAAAGAAACTTTGCGAATTCATCCAGAGGTGAACACGAAGATCGCTGAAGCGCTGACAAGAAGGAGCAGCCGGATGAGCAGTTCAGTTAGCGGCCCTTTTAAAAAGTTTGCTAATACGGAATATAAACCCGAGTCTCGCCAGGAGTAACGAGTAATATGCGACACTGAGAAATTATAATTCATAATAACGGGGACAAGTCAAAAATAGGACTTCCTGAAACGGACCCTGTAAATGCAGGCGTTTGAAGAACTCATTTAGGAGGTCGATTTAAGAGCGCAGTAAAGAGTCTAACAGGACAATGACAGACTGTACGGCGACAATAAAGGGTCACGCTGTCACTCTGCACGTTGGCTCACACTGTTTAGAGCGAATTGGCCCAAGATGGAAGTGCCGAACGAAAAGACCCCTTTAGACATGCGGACAGTACTTTGACTTTCTACAATACGAATTCAGTAGACAGCAGGGTCTCCAAACACACCAAAATGAAGCTTATTACGTGTACAGGCACAATATAATTAGGGACGTGTGCCCCCTGCCCGACTCCCCTCGATAGCTCGATTCGCTCGCTGCCCGTCCAAGTTGGAAAAGTTTGTTAAATGGAGGAACTGAAAAAAAAAAACTTTCACAAGACCAATGACGCGAACCCCTGGTGACATTACTGAGTGACAGTGACAACACCACTGAGCCACCTAATCGGGACAATAACGAGCTCCGCACAAGGAGACAATGAGTGCTGTGTGACATTTAAACGTCACGTTAGTTTAATTGACACGAGAGTTGCATTGTTGTATTCTCCTAAAGAAGACGGAAAATGATATTTATTGATGTACCGTATAATATATGACGTACGGTTCTGAACAAAATGAAGCGTTCCATAACAACGACAACAACAACATTTATTTCTGTCGCACATTTTCATACAAATAATGAGCTCAAAGTGCTTTACATGATGAAGAAAAGAGAAAGAAAAGACAGATAAGTAAGAATTAGAATACGAGTAAGAGAAAGGGGGTCCGATGGCCAGGGAGGACAGAAAAAACAAAAGAAAAAAAACTCCAGACGGCTGAAGAGAAAAAATAAAATCTGCAGGGGGTCCGAGGCCACGAGACCACCCAGCCCCCTCTGGGCATTCTACCTCACATCAATGACCTCAATCAGTCCTCATGGAAGAACTTGATGATGATGATGACGGTCATGTGGACGTCTGGCCTTCAATCCACCGATGGAGGACATCCTGGTGCTTTGATCAGGTGGTGACGGCGCCAACCAAACAGAAAACTGGAAAAAGAACAGAAGAGAAAGTAGGGTGAGTAGGGAGTGTGGAGCCACCAGGAATAGTAAAGATGATGAACTGGACACACAGAGCATCAGGATTGAACTAAAGTGAAGTTAGGAGGCGGCCGTGTTACAGTAAGGAGTTCTCAGGTGATCTGATTATTATGGGATTTCAAATTCAGGTCACAGTCCGCAGTTCCCCCTAAGTGTTTTACCTCCGTCTTGACTTTTAATCCTAATGCTTCACCTTTATTTCTAATGACTCCATTATGTCCATTACTGCCAACCACAGTAGAGATTTCAGTTTTTTCTTTATGTAGTTTGAGAAGATTATAATTCATCTGTTCAGACACACAAGTCAGACATTGGGGTCAGTGACTCGAGAGAGTCGGGGTCATCAGGCGCTGTTGAGAGGTACAGCTGTGTGTCGTTGGCATAGCTGTGGTGGCTCACGTTGTGCCCGAGATAATCTGACCTAACGGAGGCATGTAAATTGAAAAGAGCAGCGGACCAGGACAGAGCCTTGTGGACCACCATATAGAATATCAGGGGTCTTTGAAGTCTTTGAATTCTCACAACTAACACAGCCAGGTGGGATTCAAACCAGTTTAAGACCCTGCCAGTGATGCCCACCCAGTGACTGAGGTGATTTCTAAGAATGTTGTGATCAAGGCGGCCCTCAGATCACAGAGGACGATGAGATCAGATAAATGGCGTCTGTCTGCATCACTGACGACTTGAACGAGTGCCGTTTCTGTGCTGTGATTTGAAGACCCCCGGATCTAATGACGAGTTCAACATGTCCAGAATATCACCGACTAGCACGTCTGATACTTCTGTGAAAAGACTTGTTGGCGTTGAGTCGAGGACGCAGGCGGAGGGTCTCAGGTGAGAGATGATGTGATGGAAATGAGCTCAGTGTGAAGAGTTGAAGTTGTGTATGACGGAGTAGTGGGGCTCAGGAGGGTCCGCAGTGTGGCGAGACGTGCCATGTCAGTTCTAATGTCACTGATTGTTTGACTGAAGAACACAGCGACAGACCGCCTGGCAGGTCTCACTGCGGGTACTTAGGAGGCTTTCCTTTGAGTTCAGCAGACCAGAGATCAGCCGTCGAGAATCCGACTCTTTGTAACGTCGAGAGCGACTGTGTTGTTGTGTTCTGTCATTTGAACTTGAAGATCTCCTGGTGGACAGTCACGTTGGTCTCCTCCATTGACGCTCAGCTCTCCGGCGTGTTCTCTTGAGGTCGGACACTCGATGCTAGAAGACTCTCTAACGTCATCCTCGTCATCGTCATCGTCATTGTCATCGTCAGCAGCTCTCACTTGACTATTAAAATGGCTCCCCTTACTCTTTGTTATCCTCGCTGTTGTCGTCGGCACCACAAACGGACTGACGGCGCTGAATGTTTGTAAGTTTGAAACAAGTGTTGTCTCTCGTTGGTTCAATCTGACATATTAATAATCTGATAGATCACCGAGTCTGACGTGTCACCTGCTTTATGTGACGTGTTTAGTGATCACCGAGTCTGACGTGTCACCTGCTTTATGTGACGCGTTTAGTGATCACCGAGTCTGACGTGTCACCTGCGCAATGTGACGCGTTTAGTGATCACCGAGTCTGACGTGTCACCTGCGCAATGTGACGCGTCTCGCATCAGAAGAAGAGGTCACACTGACTGGCGATATGAACGTTAAAGTCGCCGACTCGTCACAGCTCGTAAAAAGGGTGCCCGATTTATCTCATCTTTGTATTTAATATAAAGTTGATGTTTCAGACAAAGGCAATCCCAACAATGCACAAGAACAATAATGAATTGTCATGTCAGGCCGTCACTTAAGTGCGTCAGCTGACGTCAATACGAAGTCCTCAATCAACTAGAGAGTTCAATGTCACCCACACAGAGCTCGATGTCTGAGTTATAATATTAAGAGTTGTGTCACTGTGTCTGTTTTTTGTTTTTTTTTATGTATTTTTCATTCTTTTTCTGTGTCACGTGTCATGAAGAGCTCAGCCAGATTTAGTGCAGATAAAGACAGACAGGCGAGCAGCTGCTGTTGGCCCTTAAAGGCCCGTTGATGCCCAGCACAAGTTTGTCTGCCTTCTTTGGTGACGTACTCAGTTTGGTGGTGTGGACAATATAAAAGATTTGAGAAACTGTGTGGATGGAGAGATCGACCCAAAGCCACCTGCGCTGTGACAAACAAGCAGTTTCTACACGACCGGACCCCTGAAAGTAAAAGAAACAAAAGGACTCTTGGGTGAGATGAAGCTGCCTGGTCTCTCCTGTCTGAACAGCGACGTAAGCCGCCGTAAACGAGCGAAGTTTATTCTGTCTCTTCTGTGACTTTGTCACCGCCTATCACCGTCATTATTTAAAGGTTTATTAAAACGCCACCACATTCAAGAACGCATTTCCAAGGAGCTCCCGTCACAAACAAGGCGTCCCAAAGATTCAGTAATCAGTGCGCATGTCTGCTCGGTGCTTCGACTCTTCACTCCTCGAGCTGCCGTTTGAAGTCCTAAAATTAGAATATCATGACAAAGTTGATTTATTTCAGTAATTCCATTCAAAAAGTGAAACTTGTATCTTAGATTCATTCATTCCACACAGACTGATGGATTTCAAATGATGATTAGAACTGACAATTAATGGAAGTCCCAAATTCAGTATCTCTGAAAATTAGAATATTGTGAGAAGGTTCAGTATTGAAGACACCTGGTGCCACACTCACTCTAATCGGCTAATGAACTCCAAAGCCTTGAAATGGTCTCTCAGTCGAGTTCTGTAGGCTACACAATCAGGGGGAAGACTGCTGACTTGACAGTTGTCCAAAAGACGACCATTGACACCTGGCACAAGGAGAGGTCATTGCTAAAGAGGCTGGCTGTTCACAGAGCTCTGTGTCCAAGCACATTCATAGAGAGGCGAAGGGAAGGACAAGATGTGGTAGAAAAAAGTGGACAAGCAATAGAGATAACCGCTTGTACCCTGGAGAGGATTGTGAAACAAAACTGTGGGGGAGATTCACAAAGAGTGGCCTGCAGCTGGAGTCAGTACTTCAAGAACCACCAGACACAGACGTATCGTCTGTTTCGGCTGTCACATTCCTCGTGTCAAGCCACTCTTGAACAAGAGACAGCGTCAGAAGCGCCTCGACTGGACTGCTGCGGGTGTTTTCTGATGAAAGTCAATTTTGCATTTCCTTTGGTAATCAAGGTCCCAGTCTGGAGGAAGAGAGGAGAGGCACAGAATCCATGTTGCTTGAGGTCCAGTGTAAAGTTTCCACAGTCAGTGATGGTTTGGGGTGCCATGTCATCTGCTGGTGTTGGTCCATTGTGTTTTCTGAGGTCCAAGGTCAACGCAGCCATCTACCAGGAAGTTTTAGAGCACTTCATGCTTCCTGCTGCTGACAAACTTTATGGAGATGCAGATTTCATTTTCCAACAGGACCTGGCACCTGCACAAAGTGCCAAAGCTACCAGTACCTGGTTTAAGGACCATGGTATCCCTGTTCTTGATTGGCTAGCAAACTCGCCTGACCTTAACCCCATAGAAAATCTATGAGGTATTGTGAAGAGGAAGATGCAATACGCCAGAGCCAACAATTCAGAAGAGCTGAAGGCCACTATCAGAGCAACATGGGCTCTCATAACACCTGAGCAGTGCCACAGACTGAGCGACTCCATGCCACGTCACATTGCTGCAGTAATCCAGGCCAAAGGAGCCCCAGCTAAATATTGAGGAGCTGTACCTGCTCATACTGTTCATGTTCATACCTTTCAGTTGGCCAACATTTCTAAAAATTCTTTTTTTTTTATGTTGCTCTTAATTGATATTCTAATTCTCAGAGATACTGAATTTGGGACTTTCATTAGTTGTTAAGTTATAATCATCCATCCATTTTCTAACCCGCTGAATCCGAACAGGGTCACGGGGGTCTGCTGGAGCCAATCCCAGCCAACACAGGGCACAAGGCAGGAACCAATCCTGGGCAGGGTGCCAACCCACCGCAGGACACACACAAACACACCCACACACCAAGCACACACTTGGGCCAATTTAGAATCGCCAATCCACCTAACCTGCATGTCTTTGGATTGTGGGAGGAAACCCACGCAGACACGGGGAGAACATGCAAACTCCACGCAGGGAGGACACGGGAAGCGAACCCGGGTCTCCTAACTGCGAGGCAGTTATAATCATCAAAATTAAAAAAAAAAAAAATAAACATTTGAACTCCATCAGCCTGTGTGTGTAATGAATGAATCTAATATACGAGTTTCACTTTTTGAATCAATCAGCTTTATATGTCGTGATATTCTCAGGACCGGCGCCAGTATTTATGACATCAGCGGAGTTCAAAAACTCGACAGAATTCGAAGGTGAAATGAATGTTTGCGGGTGATGAGTACATTTTAAATGATTGTGCCCGATAATACTTGGTGGCAAAAAATCAAACTATAAATTATACTTCATACAAATGCCGACTTGTAGAAAGCATAAGGCTGCAAAGAAGAGCTTTAGTGCTTCATTTTGTAGGGCACTTTGAGTTACATTTGTGTTGTATGAAATAAACGTTGTAGTTGTTGTTAGTAATACGGGTGACGTCACGTGACGTCACTCTCAGAAATGTCATGCGACACTGAACGTATGTCGTGTAGTAGACACCTATAGACCCGCGTTCGTCTTCATCACACACACACACACACAGTACATAAAATACACACATGATGCCCTGAATACGTCCGTCCGCCCGCCCGCCGAACACATCAGAGGTGCAGCGGTGGCGTCGCTTGTGTGGCTTCGGGTCCCTCGTCCACCTGGGAATTGTCACCCAAAGGGGTCTGTTTTTCTTTTCTTTTTTTTTTCATTCAACAGCAAATCCCACCGCGGACTGAGAACACCAGTAAAGAATTACCAAATGGAAATGGGCGTCTCGTTTTATGTCACAAAAAAAAAAAAATGATTTGAGTGACGATTTCAAGTGTTCTTGTAGTTGTTGATGGCGGGTTTAGCGGTTTACGTTTTAAAATATTAAATGAATGTGTTGGGGGGGCTACACGGCATCGCGCCTCAATAACTGGGCTGATCAAGTGTGTGTTTGAGGAAATGTTTTACTATCGCACTGCTGTGACTGAGACTCCATTTTACTGATCGCCTGTGCGGACCTTGAAGATGTTCACGCGGGACGAGGGACGCTGCTGGTAAAGGCAGAGGTGTTTTCGACAGCAGGTCCAGATGTGCAGTTTGCTGCCTCAGCACTCAAGAGGATCCTTAACGCCGAGCTCAACCCACGCAGTGCTCACCTTGGAGTGTCCGGTGTGTGTCGGTGTGTCGGGGTGCCGGTGTGTCCGGTGACTGATCTCCGCCGAGTCTCTCAGCCTCTCTGACGACTCCGGATGGACACCTTTGAATGTTTGGTGCAGCAGAGCGAATTCACCCTGATCTGCCACAGTGGGTTTGTCGCCACCTTCTTCAATGGAGGGCTTCACGGACGTCACATGGCACTGAATAGAAGATGAATTCACGTAAAGACGTGAGCTGCCGTCCGCAAGTAGTCGTCGCATTTTGATGGCGATTGTGAGTGGCGACGACTCCCGAGCAGATCTCTTATGCGATCCTTCCACAGAATCTCTCCAGATGATTTCGTTCAAATTGGTTATAAAGATTTCACTTCTGATCGTTGTTTTCTTGTTATTAATTCTGACGGGTCTTAAACTCGGGTTAGCGCTCAGAATGTGAAAAGCCACCACCTTAGTCAGCTGTGACGGCGTCTTCTCTTCGTAGCGAACTCGTTACTTTTGTGCTGCACAAAACCTTGTAAAGAATTCATGAATGAAATCTGAATCTCAATACTCGATGGAATAATAAATAACATCTGTGATTTAAGGACTCCGGTAGGGGACACTGGGGACGGTCGCCGCAAGTCTTATTTCTCCAGTTAGAAACACGCCAGAGTGATGCCACTCGTACTGCGCATGCTCAGTTAGCCACCAAGCTGTAGACTTTCATCTGCTGCTGCATTTCTTGAGAGATAACCGTTTTGAAGTTTTGAAAGTCATTTTTTTTTTGACTTACTGTCCATAGCTTTATTTTAATTCATCAAACATATCTAGTTCACATCATTGTGGTGTTGACTTTTACAAAGTATTGTTGGCACGTCCCCTGACTCTTTGAATAGCTGCACATGGTGTTCTGTCATGCCAAGCAGCCATATTGAAATCGACGACCTATCAGTACTTTTTAACAGTTGGCACATTTCGTTTCAGTTGTAGTCCGAAGTATTCAGCTATGGAGCTCAACTGCAGTTTATGGATCTACAGGTAGAAATAATATTCTGGTTTTTTTCCAGTATGCCAAGAGTGAGGAAGAGAGTTGCCAACAGAGGGGTTTCCCCTTGAAATTCTGGAACAAGCTTCAAACGTAATTAGGAATGAGGGCAGGGCAGGGCAGGGCAGTCCGGGCACTCGCCAAGGACCTTTCTGTCTGTCATGCCATCTTATTTCAGTTCCATAAGAAAAGAGAGAAGCTTGCAAGTGAGGGATCAGATAAGTGACCAGGTTAGGGTGCTGGACCATCAGAAGACCAAGAGAGGAGTCCAAAACAGAATTTACAAAGGGACGCACTGTATATTATGGGATAAGAGAAATGAACAGAGAGAGGGTAAGAGGGTGAGAGGGTCAGGGTAATAAAATGGGCACAAAGTGAAAGATAATAAAAACTCTTTATAACGTTTTATTTCAGGTTCGTAGGCCTGCATTTCAACTCGCCTCTCACTTTCCCTCACAGTGGAATGAGGCCTGCATGGCTGGCATCGACTGGCTTAATGGTTTTTTAAAGTGGCACCCAACTCTCTCAGTAAGACACAAGCCTTTCGAGGGCAACCAGTTTTAATGAAACAAATGTTAACAGTTTGTGTAACAATTCAAGTCAGGTTTTGGACAAACACAAGTTTCAGTCACAAGACACATGGAACACGAAACTGGCATGACAACTGTTCACACTGCCAACTGGGTTGTGGCAAGACGTGGTGCCAGGCAAGCAGAAAGAGGCACACTTGTCACCCTGGCTTGTACACTCAATGCACTTGGTGCCTCCATACCCCGATGTTGCTGCTGCTGTTGCTGCTGCTCCCCGCGTGACCCACGTGTCCAAATCTCCTTTTGTTCAGGACGGACCCCCTGGCTGTATTGGGACAGCCAACGCATCAGGGTGGAGGCAAGCGGCTGACTTTCTTGTGTACTTGAAACACTTTCAGCCACACAAAGAGCTCCTCAGACTCCAAAGTTCTTTTAATTCTTGACAATCACCCATCCCACCTGTCAATAGAAGGCAGCCATGGAATTGCTCTGCTGTCCGCCCCCCCACTGCTTTCACAAATGACAGCCACTTGACAGGAGTGTAGATGGGCCATTAAAAGAGTCGGCAACTCAGCCTGTGATTCTTGGATGAAGACCCACCCGGGGATGACGATGACAATTTATGATATCCCAGGCACTGTCACAGTGTCCCTGCCACTGGCAGCAACACCTACAAATGGGCAGGCAGCATTTCGATGCCATTTAATAATCCAAGAGTGTGACTTTGCTCCATCAGTAGTCACTGATCGCCCTCTTGCCGTATCTGCTGTGCCTTCTACTTCTGGGACACGTCCTCCATCAGGACCACCTGCTGTCCCTCCAGGGGCAACTGCTAATTTGTCTCCTCCAACCGAGCCACCTTCATTCTGTCCATCCCCATCAAGACCATCAACCTCTAGGATGAGTGAGCCTGCTGATGACTTCTCACCTCAAGCTACACGGCCACATCCCAAAGCAGGACCAGAAAACAAAGCAGGCCTACAAAAGGCAGGAAACGACACTCACTGCTGTTCTTACAGACGGCATTAGAGATGGAAAAAAACAACAAAAGAATGACAAAAAAAAAAAAAAAGACAAGTATAAAGAAAACAAAGAGAAACAGAGAAGAATACGAATCTGAAGACGAAGATGACTTCTGCATCGTGTGTCTTGAAGGTTATTCAAAATCCAGGGCAGTGTGGCTGCAGTGCTGGACGTGCAAATCCTGGGCACATAAAGCCTGAACACCTGCACACCTGAACACCTACACACCTGCACACCTGAACACCTACACACCTGAACACCAGCACACCTGCACACCTGAACACCTACACTCCTGCACACCTGAACACCTACACACCTGCACACCTGAACACCAGCACACCTGCACACCTGAACACCTGAACACCAGCACACCTGAACACCTACACTCCTGCACACCTGAACACCAGCACACCTGAACACCTACACACCTGCACACCTGCACACCTGCACACTTGAACACCTGCACACCTACACACCTACACACCTGCACACCTGAACACCTGAACACCTACACACCTGCACACCTACACACCTGAACACCAGCACACCTGCACACCTACACACCTACACACCAGCACACCTGCACACCTACACACCAGCACACCTGAACACCTACACACCTGCACACCTGAACACCTACACACCTGAACACCAGCACACCTGCACACCTGCACACCTGCACACCTGAACACCTGCACACCTACACACCCACACAACCCTGCACACCTGAACACCTACACTCCTGCACACCTGAACACCTGCACACCTGCACACCTACACACGCCACAGCTGTGAATCTGACTACAATATGAATAACAATCTCTTTTCATATTATTGTATGACTGTAGACTTACACAGTACTATACAAGTTCAGAGAAACAGCAAAGGTTAATTATTGAAATGTAATTCTGTTAACACGTTGCAACATCTTCAGTTCAAATCGATATTGCGCAGGTTATGTAAAATATAATTAACTACAAGTTCTGTCGATAATTAGCAGGCAGATCTAAGTTTATAGTCTACAGATTTGGCGGCTGTTGTCCAAACAGTCTCTCAGTCTCCCCTACAGAGATGAACCGCCATTTTCCGTCTACTCCGTTTTAATTAAGTCAGAACAAAGAAAACATTTCAGGCTATTAAATGTGATCTCAAGAAGAGACGAAGGTTAATTCTAACACTAACCACAGGAGCGATTATAATGATACCGTGCAGAAGTGAATATTCATTGAAGGAGCCGGGGGTCCACGAGTGAGGCGTCTTACTTCGTTTAACTCCTGCTGACGTCACTCTGCGGTGGGCTGGCGCCCCGCCCGGGGTTTGTTTCCTGCCTTGCGCCCTGTGCTGGCTGTGATTGGCTCCGGCAGACCCCGTGACCCCGTGTTAGGCTATAGCGGGTAGGATAATGGCTGGGACGGCTGACTTGCTATCGTCTTGTGCATTCTGCCTGTTGGCGTTACTTATATTTATAGATTTATTAATATTTTTTAGAGATCAGACACTAGAAGCTGCTGACGAGCCCTTCTCTTCATTGCCAGTCTGTAGCAGCGATAAAGTAAAAGCAGTAAGAATTTTAACAGACGCCATTGAAGTGGATCACGAGTTTGTGTAACGTTAATGCAGATGGCGCCTCCCAGCAGCCGTGAGTCGAGGTCATTCTTGGTAGCGAGAACCAATCGGGTCGCTCTCCGCTACCAAGATTCTACCAAGAATTGAAAGCACGGGCCAATCGCGGCCCGTACCGGCTACCAAGAATTGGCCAATGACGGCTCGCTCTGCTACCAAGAATTGACGAATCACGACTACCAAAACTCGGAGAGGGCGGGCCAACTTCTTGTCAGTTAATGTATTCTGCAAAAGCTTCTTCGAGTCGGCACAGAGAGACGCTTCGCGATTTGCGTGCGCCTTTTGAACTGTCTAAAAATGTTACTCACTAGTGTCGGTCTGTGCAGATATATTTACGTTCACCTACACATGTTCTGAATGATTTTTTTAAACATTCTTGGTTAAGTTTATTACATTTACTAAATATTTGTGCAACACGTGTAAAGACAGATATAATAATGTATAAATACAGTATAATAAACATTGAATTGTATAATCATAGTTTAATTTTACAGAGTGAGCTTTAAAAATACTAATATGAAGTGCTCATTAATTATAAAAATACAAATCATAGAGAAAATCAACTATGTGTACATATTTCCTACAAAAGACCCTTGGGAAGTCTTTCTGGTATATAAATATATATGTATATATATGTACCTGTAAAAACAAAAGATTGGTATGCTTTTTTTTTTAATACTTAACACTAAATTATTCTTATAAAGCAGACCTACACCTTTAATACTCAGATGATTCTACTCATGCTGTAGAATTGCATATATATTATAGATATATATAGTTAATTATATATATATATTATTTTATCATACTCAGCAAAAAAAGAAACGTCCCTTTTTCAGGACTGTGTATTTCAACAATAATGTTTTAAAAATCCAAATCACTTTACAGATCTTCATTGTAAAGGGTTTAAACAATGTTCTCCATGCATGTTCAATTAACTGTAATCAATGAATTAACCTGTGGAATGGCCGTTAAGACCTTAACAGCTTACAGAAAGTTGGCATTTAAGGTCACAGTTCTAAAAACGCAGGACACTAAAGAGACTTGTCTACCGACTGTGAAAGATGCCCAGGGTCCCTGCTCATCTGCGTGAACGCGTGCATTAGGCCTGCTGCAGGGAGGCATGAGGACTGCTGAATAAATTGCCATGTCCGCACTGTGAGACGCCTAAGACAGCGCTACAGGGAGACAGGAAGGACAGCTGATCATCCTCGCAGTGGAAGACCACGTGTAGCAACACCTGCACAGGATTGGTACATCCGAATATCACACCTGCGTGACAGGTACAGGATGGCCACAACAACTGCCCGAGTCCCACCAGGAACACACAATCCCTCCATCGGTGCTCAGACTGTCCGCAATAGGCTGAGAGAGGCTGGACTGAGGGCTTGTAGGCCTGTTGTAAGGCAGCTCCTTACCAGACATCACCAGCAACAACGCCGCCTATGGGCACAAACCCACCTTCGCTGGACCAGACAGGAGTGGCACAAAGTGCTCTTCACGGATGAGTCACGGTTTTGTCTCACCAGGGGTGATGGACGGATTCGTGTTTATCGTCGAAGGAATTGAGCACGTCTGGGACCTGTTGGATCGCAGGGTGAGGGCTAAGGCCATTCCCCCCAGAAATGTCCAGGAACTTGCAGGTGCCTTGGGTGGAAGAGTGGGGTAACATCTCACAGGAAGAACTGACAAATCTGGTCCAGTCCATGAGGAGGAGATGCACTGCAGTACTTCAAGCAGCTGGTGGCCACACCACATACTGACTGGTACTTTGGATTGTGAGCCTCCCTTCATTCAGGGACACATTGTGAACCATTTTGAGTTGATGTCTTATGGTGTTGACTCTTTTAGTGTTCATACAAATATTTACACATTAAGTTTACTGAAAGTAAAAACAGTTGAAAGTCAGAGGACGTTTCTTTTTTTTGCTGAGTGTATTTATATACAGTAGTTATATATCATGCAGTAGAATAGCATACATATTATAGATATATATATATATATATAGTTAATTATGCTTCTTTACTAGAACACATATAGTTATTTTGCACTAAGTATATAAACATTTCCCTCTGTAATATTTCCAAATATTTATTTTTACCTACTTCAAGAATGTCAGTTTGTGCAGATATAATTACATTTACCTGCACATTTTTTGAATGATTTTTTTAAACATTCTTGGTTAAGTTTATTACATTTATTAAATATTTATGCAACAAGTGTAAAGACAGGTATAATAATCTATAAACATAATAAACATTGAATTGTATAATCAGTTCAATTTTACAGAGTGAGCTTTAAAAATAATATGAAGTGCTCTAATTATAAAAATACAAATCATAGAAAGTGAAAAGTTTTTTTTCTTGACTTTGCCAATTTAAAAACTTTAAACTGAATTGTTTGTCGAGTTCATTTTTATCTGAAAATGATAAATCAACTCTGTGTACATATTTCCTACAAAAGACTCTTGGAAAGTCTTTCTGGTATATAAAGACCAATGAATTACTGCAGTAAATATTATATTGTGACGTGTCTTGCCATTGCATGGGCTATAGGGAAGGGAAGGGAAGGGAAGCAGTGTTGGGGTGGAGTCTTGGGGGAACCCTGTTTGTAAGGGCTTGGGGCGCCTCCCTAGAGAGAGATGAGTGACAGGGATCCGGGTTAATTAATGGGGCGTGATAAAAAGGGGAGGTGTGGCCGGAAGGGGGAGTTGCAGAGACTGGAGAAAGTGAGGAGAACAGCATAAGGTGTAAAGAAGGGAAGTAACTGTTTTTAAGGACAAAGGTGATTAGTCTTTGTTATTTTGGAGGTGTCCCCGTGACCCAGACAACGGGCGGTTGTAGGGCACCGTTTATATCGCGGCATATTGAATAAAAAGCCAGTCGGCATTTGGAAGACTTCCCCGGACAAGCGGCTCCTGAGTGTGTTTATTCGACGGGACGTCACAATATTATATATACACTGTGTATATACGTACCTGTAAAAACAAGAGACCGGTATGCTTTTTTTTTTTCAATACTTAACACTAATTTCACAAATCGTTCATATCAAGGCCAATATAGAATAATAATAATACTCTATATTAACATTGATGTTATAAATTATGCTTATAAAGTAGACCTACACCTTTAATACTCAGACAATGCTATATATATACTGTATATAAGTGGTGTGTATGCTAGAACACGTAGTTATTTTGCACTAAGTATATAAACATTTCCCTTTGCAATATTTCCAAATATTTATTTTTACCTTCTTCAAATTAATTGTCAGCATCAACTAGAATATATTACTTCCCAAATGTTATAAATATATACAAACACAAAGCTGTGCACTATTACTTATTACATCTTATTGTGCTTTCATTTTTATTGTATCCTTCTTGATTATCTGTGCAGCCGTCTCAGACGATAGTAAAGGCGCTATATAAGGAAGTGAAATGCATTATTATTTGTTATAATTAGGATTCAATAAAACGGGCAGGCAGGCAGTTTGTTTAAGTGTGATTTTTAACTTTGCTTCTTGTCTGTGTGTTCCTTGACAAATCGTACACTAAACAGTTTCGTTTAATCAAAATAGTAAAATAAACGAACTACGACGTAGGATTCAAAGCACCGTTCGTTGAAGAGAAAGTCTTTTTTTTTTTTCCATTCGGCAATGTGCCGTGAGCGGGATTCGAACTCGCGTCCCTGCAGTAATTTCTGGTAGGTCGTCTCTCAAGAATTGCCCAGCAGCCGGACCTCGACTCATGCGCGATATCCTTATTGGCCCAGGAGGTGTCACTAGAGAGGCGAGTGTCAAACGCTTCCAAGCCTCTGTTAACCGAGTGCGCATGTCTGCTCGAAGCTTCACTCCGCCCATCACTAGTAATTGTCCCTTTTAGCCTGCCCACGTCCACCACTGGGCACTCTCTCCTACTGATTCAAGCCAAGTCGGTGCCCGTGTGCCCGGGCAGGTGGCCTTTAGTGGTGGAGACCCTGTGGTCAGCGCTGAGCCTGAGGTGTGGACCCCCAAGTAGTGTGCCTCTGTCAGGTCCAGCCCACCTCCGTTGATTGGTATCATTGCATCCTACCCAGAACTTGGCACACCTACAGTCCTCATTCCAATCTGCACTGTCTGAATTCTGCCTGGTGCAGCAGCGGGTCATCTAATCAACTTCCCTGGCCAGCCTGGCACACTCCCGTCTCTATGGTGTTTTAACGGGCATTCAGAAGTGTTAACAGGACTTTGAACAGGAGGGACCCGCGTGTTAAACTTCACCTGGTCCAGCGCAGGTATAACTTGCCAAATTCATTGGTGAACCTGGCACACTCTCTCTTTGGCAGAAAACATAAGACCCCCTTTGTCAGCTTTGTGGATTTATTGATTGGCACTGCCAACGAGTCCATCAGTGACAAACAGCACACAAACATCGAGACAAGAATCATCCAGGGAATTCGGCTCAATGTGTCACACGTACCCCCCAGAAAGTCCCAATGCCAGCCGCCTGAGATTTAAAAAGATCCTGGCAAGACATAACGGAGGTCCTCCCTCTGCCCAGCTCTTTGCTGGTCACTTCTCCAATTGTCCAACATGTCATTGTCATGAGGGCAGGTGGCCTTCCTGGACACCATCCCTGTTGTGCCACGATGCTGGCGCTTGTCTGTTCACATCCTGCACACTTGCTGGTGGGTTAGTCCTCATGCCCAATGTGGTGTGCCCCCCTACTGGCACTGGCCTGCCAGCCCCACCCTGCACACACACGCACACTGGGCCTGTCATTCATCTCCCATGTCGTCGTTCTCCCCGTCCGCCCTCTGTGGCCCTATCGATGGACGTGTGTCACCTGATGGCTATGTCCCCATCGAGACTGAGTGACAATGTAGCTGGCCACGCTCTAGTCACTCATCGGCTGGACGGCTGTCATTCTTAAAACATCCCGTTATGCCAGGGGACTGAAGCTCGTGGACACTTGTGGCTGCCGCCCTTGGGAAGTCATTTGCGCTGCCGCTGTCCCTTTGCTATTGGTGGTCACCTCCCTTAAGGCCCTGTCACCTTGTTGCTTTGCCCGCCCTTTGCTCGGCTCAGCTCTTGCTTAGGCGCTATATAACATAAAGATGGTGCTGATCATCCCTTAGTCCTCTGAGTGACCGCCACTCTGTCCACTCCTGTGCTGTCCTGCCATTTCCGCTTGTCACATGTCTGTGTAATGTGAGTGCTGGCTGCTCGGGCGAGTCACTCGGGGACTTTATAGAATGCCATTCGGTCACTTCAGGGCACCACACGCTTCCCATTTTACAACAGTTCAACTGCTGACTGCCAGCCCGAGTGGACAGCCTTGTCCATTACAGTCCAGGTGCCACTTCTCACAGCCTGTCCCTGATGCCATCCAAGTTCAGCTCTGGTGAAGTTTAAGTGGCACTGCAAGAGTGACCCCCTAGTGGTGCGTATGCCATGCAGTGTCATGTTGGGGCACAAGGGAGGCAGCATGTCATCTGAGCAGATGTGGAGTAGCAGATGAAGGACCAGGCTAGGCTTGGCACTTGATAGCATGCCCAGTGACACAAAGGGGCAGGCTTTAGAAATGAGGAAGGTGCCACATTGGGATTAAATTCATAGGCAGCCTGGCACTCCCCCAGGTATACTGTACAGCACTGGGTAGTGAGCGGGTTAAGCTCTGATGGGCAACTTCTGCCATGACAGATTTGGGACAAGAAGGACTCCTTTGTTAAACTGCAGGCCCATGCGGGTACTCTAATGAAACAATTGGTGACCTTGGCACCCTCCCACATTGGCAGTGATGTGTAAAATTGAAATCAGGATTTGAAAGCCAACGCTGTCAGCAAATCAACAACTGAGTGGCAGAAAAAGAGAAAAGAATGAGGGCTTGGAATGCCAGGGCAAAGAGTTCAAGAGAGCCGGGCAGAAATGAGACTGGCGCTGGGCATTAGTGAGCTGAAGAGAGGCATATGGAGGAGCACTCACTTTTTCACACTAGGCACTTCTTTGTGTTGCTTTATATTTTCTGCCTCAATATGACCAGGTGCCCCCCACCAAACGATAAAGCTGGCAGAGGGTGCAATGTCTTTTTCACATCACAGTAAAAGTGTGCCAGGCTTGCCAGTTGAATTGACGGGTGTGCCCACGTGCCCCGTTAAACCAAGGGGTCCCATGAAAATGAAAGCAGCTTCTCGCTTTGGAGTGCCAGTCATGAGTGGTATGCCAGGTTTGCCAGTGAAGGGGACACGTCGGGCAGCATTGACCTGTTCGCTCGGATTTGTCTCCTTTTCGAGGTGCCCGAGCCGGAGCCCACCTTCTGACGAGTGCCGATTCATCCACCGCCCCCGTTCCGTAACGCGCCGAAACGCCCCCCTCAGGACCCTCCCCGAGGGCGCGTCCATTTGGCGAACCGCCGGACGAAGAGACTTAACGGGACTCCGCGAAACCGCGCGGCCTTCAAAATAAGTCGTCGGTGGGACTGAAGAGCGCATATAGCGCCTTACACCGACCGACTCCATCATCGGGGGGCGGCGGCGGCGGCGGGAGGGTCTTTTCC